>NC_053024.1:61791055-61900279 GCF_003073215.2 Triticum urartu | reverse complement strand
GAGGATCTCGTTCCACGTGTCCGGCACACCGGGGAGGCACCAGTGCAGGCAGTCCTGGATCCCCTGTGTGGCCTTGATGCTGTACCGCGAAATGTGCCCTTCGTCCCTCAGGCGCGACAGAGCAGTGACATCCAGCAGCCTGACCCTGGTTCCCATCACCGCGCCCTCGGCATCGGTGTCCTCAGAGCGGTTCAGGGAGATGCCGCTGCCCTTGGCCAGAGGGCTCATGCTGTCGCAGCGGCCGCCGGTGTCCCAGTCCCCGTTGAAGAAATGCCGGGGCGAGATGGATCGGTAGAAGGCCTTCAGGTGGGGGTGGCGGGGGAGCTGCGCGTCCAGCCACTTGACGACACTGTGGATGGTGAAGTTCTTGGCCTTCCAGATGGCGGCGATGTTCTTGTTGCGGTTCGGGGATCCGCCGACGTACATCTCCCACTTGTTTGCCCTTAGCTTGCCCCGGTTCCAGTGGTGGCCGGTGTTGAGGACCAGAACGTGGATCCTGTGGAGGTTGTCCCGCACAAAAGCAGGTGGGCGGTCGAGGTGCATGGCGTAGCTGGTGGCTGGATCTGATGGATTCAGAGGCTCCAGATCACATAGCGTCGACGACCAATGGTATAGAATGGTCGTGTTGGTGCTCGGGAACCGGTAAGCCCAGCCATCTGGTCTTTTTGCGCCTGGTGCTAAGACAAACCCGTACTCCGCACCGACATCTTCCACGTCTGCCCGCTCTTCTCCGGCAGTAGCCATACACATCATGGACTGAAACATCTGCCTCCCTAAAGAATCGCCCACATAAGCAATGGTTTTGCCCTGCATTCTGAAATATAACCAAATTAGTATTTTTTCCCCTTAATGAGTCAAGAGATAATAATAATAAGGCCAAGGGTGCAGTATATTATCATCCCCACATTCATATCGGACATGCTATGGACACGTACCTCATCAAGAACTGAGAGGCCTCAAACTCTGGCATATCACAAGCTTCAGGTTGCCATCTAAATTGTTCGTAATCAAAATCAGTGCGCTGAGTCAATCTGCAGGACCAGCTCTCAGAAAGCCACTGTTTACAGCCAAAACCAGAGTAGAGTGGTCTGCGCTTGTCAGGAACCCATCTTCCATTTCTGTGGTTACATTCTGAAGATAGATGAAGCAAACACGAGATAGAAATATTAGGACCAGATAACCAAAAATCCATCTCTGCACCCGTGCTCATCTGCACCCGCGCTGACGAAAAAAATCAAAACAAATACTAGGAAAATTCAAAAAATTCCAATTTTTTTTGTGTGGTAGACAATTTGTTGCGTGAGACCGGTTCCGAATTTCAAGTCATTTGGATATATGAGCAGCTCTCAGCAAAAAAGACAAATTGGGGGTCTGTAAAAATATTTACTGTTCATGTACTGTTTTGACCCGATTTGTCTTTTTTGCTGAGAGCTGCTCAGATGTCTAAATGACTTAAAATTTGGAGCGGGTCTCACGCATCAAATTTTCTACCACACAAAAAAAATTGGAATTTTTTGAATTCGTTTTGTATTCTTTACGATTTTTTTCTAACCAGGTGCAGATGAGCCTGGGCACCGAAACGCCCTACTCCCAGATAACCCCTGACTAACTTATGTACAACATGGTAATTCAGTATTCTAGGCATAACCAGAAGGTGACGCTGAAGAAATGCATAGTAGCATTCTCAAGAAAGAATCCACGGTTCCTCCTACAGTCATAGAAGATAAGTAATTACCTTTCGACTTAGAAGGTGATGCCCCCTGTTCACCTCCCACATTAGCAGGAACACCGACAAGTGGCACTGGTGGTGGTGCGCCGGTAACTTGCTTTCCTACTTTAACTACTGGCTGTGGCAATGAATCTACACTTGGGAAGTCTTCATCTGAAGATGTACGCTGATCTACAAACTTTGAGTTAGCTACAGAAATTCAAAGAAAAATGAGAATAAAGATAAGCATAATGCAAAAAAAGAAAGAGAAGTATGTCTATATGCTTAAAATGACCTGGATGAGACACAACCAATGAATCTGGGTGGATATCTTCAGTATTGTAGTATGTTCCTTCCTCCCATTTCCAGAGAATAAACATTATGAAGAAAGCAAGAAGGACGAGCTTAAGCTGCTTGCACCGCAGTCCATTTATGCTCCTCAATCTCATCCTTTATTGATGTTTAGGAAAATTCCATGTAAAAGTAGGACAGTTTATGATTGTAGAAACCTGTTGGCGTGTAAGAAAAAAGGTAAAATTAAGTAAGTGATATTATATCTCGTAGTATATAACATTTTGGGAAATGATTTAAATTTATAAGTGCCGTGCAACCGAAAGATTAACAGTAACACGACCAGTTGTTGTACTCATCATTTTAGTTGTTATTAATATATCAATCATCAATATTTGAAAAAAGGCTCTCAAGTCTGTCCCCTGACCTGTTAAGTACAAAGTCATATTCTAAGTCTGTTAAAAAATATATGGAGAAATGCTATAACCAGGAACCTTCTTGATCAAGTGGATGAAGGTATGACTTCACATTGGGGGCATGATCACATCGAAACACTTGTCAAGGTTTCCATTAAGGTATAAGCCTCAGTCCTTGTTACATACACAAAAATTCAATTGCAAGCACATCGTACGTTTTCCCCTAAAAAAAGCACATCGTACGTGACACATATATGGACTGAAGCATCTACCAGAATAAAGAAACAGCACAAATTAGCAGATCAAACCATTGGAGTGAAACATATTTGGACTGAAACATCTACCAGAACAAACAAACAATTTTGTCCCAATATATTAAGACAACCAACATTATGAGCACATAGCAGAAGATCAAGCCATTCTCAAGTATAAATGCAACAAAACAACCCACACCAGCTACAAATTATTCAACAAGCAATAAAAGTAGCCTCATCTCACAAAAACCATCAAGTGATTAATTGCTCTAAATATATCTTATCTTAGGGCAATGCAAAGTGGAAGAACTAAATTGAACAAGGCACACTCGCCTTCATGCCCGAAGCCTACTTGACACAATTTATATTAAAGGAGATTAAGGTGATGCAAATTTAGCCTGCTCCTAGAAATAACTAGCTACCATCATGGTTGCTAGCTATTGAACCTTCAACTATATACATATACCAACACTCTCACCAACTTGTCTGCGGTTTCATATCCTAATGTAGTTAATTTCTAATATATCCAAGATTGGAGGGCAAATTGAGCCAAGGTTTTTAGACTAATAAATGCACAACTATACATTAAATGAAAAGATGCTCAAGTGTCAAAGAAAAGCATATTATAACTACAGGTGATGCAGAAGCGCAGGTACTGACTGACAACTATACATGAGAAAAACTCAAGTATGATACACTTCCCTAGCTACTTAATGAGAACACCATTTGCCATGATCTGCACAGAAGGTTGTGGACAAATCCAGGTCTAACACTGAAGTAAGCGAAAGGGGGAAGTTCAAAGTTTCAGAAATGAAGTGTGAGACTAAATCTAGATGTACTGATGCCCTATATACTTGCATACATTGCCATCGATAATTAATTTTCCTTGTCACTGTGATTACCCAAACATGCAGAGATGTCAGGGCAACAGAGCAGCGAGGTATCATGCATACCAACACAGTAATACTGCAGATATGTTAGACCAAAAGATGTCAACGCAGATAAGACAAACAGAGCAGCGAGGTAGACTACACCAACACTAACTAGGCGACATAATTACTTAGGACTGTATGTAGCTTAGGAATTAGTTATCAACGCTAATTAATGCAGAGCATCCGGGCCTGTGCCTTGTGAATTAGTTATCCAGGCTAATGCAGATAAGACAAACTAGCACCCAACAGCAACAATACAATCTCGAGAGATTCAAGCAAGCATAACAGCTATTGGCCTAGGAAGCATCGAAGAATCTATCTATGCATCTGAAATACTATAAAATGTAAGGTTGTAACTACCACCAGGTGCTCATCGTCGTACGCACTACAAGCATATGCCTAGCCCTTTGGTAGAGATCTGAAGAAACCAGTGTTAAATGCTGGATCGTATCCATCGTTAATCGCCTCTGGAACTGATGTGAATTTTTCCAGGGGAAGGTGGTTGCGCATGGCTAATTTGCCTCCAGAAATGACCGTGATCATTCGAGCTTTCGATTAATTATGTTTAACGGAAGGATTGCGGCCAGATAATCCATGGGAGGGGTTACCTCGGAGGCGGATCCGCGCGGAGAAGATGGGGGACAAGCGGCGGGGAAGGGGCAGCGGCGCCGCTCTCCTCGCGTGCGGCGGGGAGGAGCGGCGGGGGCGGCACGAGATGGGGAGGCGCCCGCGACGGAGGGGGTCAGGGCGGTCAGACCAGCGCCGCGGAAATCCCTCGGCCGGAGGCTGGGCGGCGTCGGCGGCGAGACGTTGAGGGTAAGGTAGGGAAGGGATGGAGGACGCGTGAGGTCGAACGAATCTGAGAAGAAATGGGGACACTAGCACCAGTCCACGTTCTTCTTTTGGCTTTTTAGCAACGGAGATACCAATTTTAGACCTGTAATCTTTTGTAAGGGGAATTTTAAGCACTTGCTTTCTTTTCCACAGAGAGAAAGAGAAACACTTGTGTTGAACAAACCTTGTATTGTGGGGTGTACTGTCAGGGAAAAGTAAGGCATCTTCAATGCTGATCCGTAAATTTGCTTTGGCATCCGTCTGAGAAAAGGAACTAGTTCGCGGACACTGATGTGGGAGCCAGCCAACCAACACTGCCGGGTCTTAAATTTTTTTTTTAAAGCCCACACACTTAAATAGTCGCATATATAATCTAGAATAGTTTAAATATTCAAATGCAACAGTAGTTTAAATTAAATAAGTTTAAATATTACACTTAAACATTGTTGTCCCCTTTAACTGTCTACAGATACCCAATCAACTCTTACTTCAGTTGCTCGTGAGTTGCTCAATGCCGAATTTGTTAATGCATTTGAACAAACTCTTTAAATGTGGCGGATTCTGATTAGGAAGTTCGATAGGATAACAGTGTTCTCAAATTGAAGACTTGCGGCATCATCGTCACCCTCATTATCCACGATCATGTTGTGTATGATCACACAACAGGTCATCACCTCCCACAAGGTCTCCACAGCCCATTGTTTAGATGGTCCACTGATAACTGCAAAACCTGCCTGCAGAACTTCAAATACCCTCTCAACATCCTTTCTAGCCGTTTTCTTGTCTTTGGGCAAAGTGAAACTTTTTCTGGCCAACTGGGTTGGTGATGGTGTTGACAAAGGTAGCCCACGGAGGATAGATACCGTCAACCAGATAGTAACTTATGTCGTACTCATTCCCATTGACAGTATAGTGGCAAGGAAGACCTTTTCCTCCAGTCACCCTAGCAAACAATGATGATCGCTGCAACACATTGATGTCATTGTGAGGCCCGGGCATGCCAAAAAATGTGCCAAATCCAAAGATCATGTGATGTAACTACTACAGAAATGATGGCGGGCTTCTTAACATGACCTTGATATTGCTTTTGCAAAGCTTTTGGGCAGTTCTTTCATTTCCAATGCATGCAGTCAAGTGATCCGACCAAACATAGCCACCCTTTTGCTTCCAAGATTTCCAAGAGCCTCTCGCTGTCTGCCACAGTTGGTTATCTCAGGTATTGAGGTCCAAACACAGAGACCACGACAGTTGCAAACCTAACCATGGCATCTCCGGATGTGCTCTCAGACATTCGTAGGTACTCGTCCCACGAATCAGCGACCGTGCCATATGCAAGTATCCGCAGTGCGGCCGTGCACTTCTGGTAACCCGGAGAACCCAATCCTTCCCATGACGTCCTTCTTCAAGATGAAGTAGTCATCAAAGGACCGGATCCCTATGGTAGAGACGATCGAAGACATTTTTGTGCATCCGAAACCGCCGGCGAAAATTGTCAGCGAAGAGGCACCAGGGGCAAAGTAGTTAGACATCAACATCAAATGGCCACGCGCCCTGTTGCGGTTGAGCACACAATGACCCTTGATCGATCCCTTGAAACGGAGAACATGCTCTTCCGCACGCTCCACGCCTGTAAGGACCACCTGCATCATCGTCGTCTCATCCATGTAGTCCTCTTTGTCAGACGAGCTGGCCGACAACTCAATATAGTGCTCATATATGTACTCCATATCATAATTCATTGCTTCAAAGAAGAAGGGACAAAAAATGTAGCACGGGCATTCCAATGAACAGTTGTCGGGCATGGTGAGTAACGTAGGAGCTGATGGTACCTGCACGACGGTCGGAGGAGAGGTGTGGAACGGTGGCGGAGGAGAACCGGCTTGGATCCCGTGTGTACCATTGGATGTGAGGGACTCGCTGAGTACCGACAGGGGTGTGCCGAGGCGGCCAAGGTGGTGGAGCAGCAATGAAGGCATGAGAGAAAAAGGGAAGGAGAGAAAATGGGAGGATGGAGGCGCGGGGACCCGGAGGGGTTTTGAGTGGGCCGGGGGTGTCGGAGTCCTACGTGTGTACTGTCCGGACTCCTGAAAGCCCTCTAGTTTGTGTCGGGTTTGCCAAAATAGTGCGTCCAAACCGGTCGTCGGGCCGATACAGGGCCGCGTTGGATGGCACAGCACGTCAGTTTGAGGGTCGACTTTGAAGATGCCCTTACATTGGAGTATTGTCATCATTACTTTGTTTGAAGCATGGCCTTGGAGTTCAAGACTTGTGTTAGGAGCACGGGATCATTGGCGGTGTGGGTGATCAGGAGCAGGCAGCGATTTGGGAGCGTGGAGTCGTTGGTGCTGCATCCATTCAGGTATGGTCGCTTGATCGACGACGGTAAGTACCAGGAGCACCCTAAGGTGCGTCAGGCGAGTTATGTCAGTCATCCTCGTGGGATCAGAGTGGCATAGGATCGCTCTATCGGATGTATCGTTCCTCTCTGGTGTCTTCGAGGTTTCATGGATATGCTCGTGACAATCCGGACTAAGACAACGGTTTTTAGTGTGCACTCTGGTAGCGTCGAAGGCGCTCGATTCTTCGGCCGGTGTGTTGGGGGGTGTTGGTATTCCGGCGTTTTGTATGTATTGTGGTGCTTTAGGCCTAGTCTAGCTAAGTGATGTGTAGTTTTTTGTTCGGTTTTCCTCAATAAACCAAGCGGCCATTTTACATTTTTTTTTTGTTTTGGGCATTCGTCTTATGCGATGCATTCTTCCTTTGAAGGTGTTCTTGCAATACCCATGTCTATTCAATGGATTTGGCAGTTCTCCTATCAACATGTTAAAAAATAGAGCGAAAAAATTCTGGATTACTATGAAAAATCCGGAGACAAAAAGGAGATATGAAAATGAAAACAAACATAAATGAAACTTCTTACAAGGAAATGGAATAAAAAAGAACAGTCAAAACTTCTTACTCCCTCCGTTTCAAAATAATTGAAGTTCTGAGATTGTCCTTAATCAAACTTCACTAACTTTGATCAAGACCTCATTAAGTTTGACCGAGTCTCAAGATATTAAATTTGTACTAAAGCCACGACACTTATTTTAGGACGGAGATATGTATTATAATTGATATCGTAGATGTTAATTTTACTTCTTTTCTGAAGTGACAGCAGGTTTCTACAATCATAAGCTGTCCTAATAATACATGGCTTGTTCCTAAACACCAATAAAGGATGAGATTGAGGAGCATAAATCTACTGCAGTGCAAGGAGCTTAAACTCGTCCTTCTTGTTTTCTTCATGTTGTTTATTATCTGGAAATGGGAGGAAGGAACATACTACTCCCTTCATTTCATAATGTAGGGCGTATAGATATTTTGAAAAGTCAAACTTTACAAAGTTTGATCAAGGTTATAGAGAAAACTATTTATATCTACAATACCAAATATATAAAATATGTTTGTAATTCGAGATGCAAATGTTTTTATCCACAAACTTAGTCAAAATTTGTGAGGTTTGACTTTTTTTAAAATATATATGCGCTACATTAGGGAACAGAGGGAGTACAATACTGAAAATATCCATCCAGATTCATTGGTTTTGACTCATCCAGGTCATTTTAAGCCTATAGACCTATTTATCTCTTCCGTTTTTTGAAGCATGCTTATCCTTTTTCTCATTTTTCTCAAATTTCTGTTGCTAACTCAAAGTTTGTAGATCAGCATACATCCTCAGATGAAGACTTCCCAAGTGTAGATTCATTGCCACGGTCAGTAGTTAAAGTAGAAAAGCAAGTTACCGGCGCACCACCACCACTGCCCGTTGTCGGTGTTCCTGCTAATGTGGGAGGTGAAAAGGGGGCATCACCTTCTGAGCCGAAAGGTAATTACTTATCTTCTACTATAACCGTAGGAGTAACCATGGATTCTTTCTTCAGAATGCCAGTATGCATTTCTTCAGCATCAACTTTTTGTTATGTCCAGTATAATGAGATCTGTGGTTGTAGATAAGTTAGCCATGGGTTATCTGGCCCTAATATTTCTATCTGATGTTTGCTTAACCTATGTTACAGAATGTAACCGCAGGAATGCAAGATGGGTTTCTGACAAGCACACACCACCATACTCTGGTTTTGGCTTGTTTTATGTTCTCTTCATACTATCTGACCTTGTGTGCTTACTATTTTTTCAGTCACCTTCCCAAACAGATAAAGCCAGCGAATACAAAGAGAATTCCACGACTGATGGAAAGCATAAGAAAAAGTAATTAATTAATTAATTAACAGCGGAATTATTCTTACTCAATATTTAGAATATGTAACGAAATTGCTTCTCCTTTTTGTGCTATGTCAGCAAAGCATCCAAAGAGTTGTTTTATAAGGGCAAAGAAGATGAAGCAGTAACTTGGAAGAAGCAAATGGACGGTTGTTCTATAAGGGCAAAGAAGATGAAGCAGTAACTTGGAAGAAGCAAATGGACGGAAGTGAATGGGTCATATACAAAAACGCAGCCTAAGAAATAGTCCATGTACCCATGGAATGTACAAATTTGTTTGTAAATAACTGAAATAGAACTGTTCCTACAGCCGCTTGGTTTACTCCAGTATCTCAACCTACAGACAATATTATGATGTACAGGCACATCTCACTTGTCTCAGAAGATGGCTCGGCTGACCAGAGCTGGAAAACTGGGCAGTTTGCCACGTCTTATATAACCCGGACTCCTGGAGAGAACAACCACGCCTCATTCACATGACCTGAACGTAGGGTTCATTTGATCGTATCACACTGACACCAAACTTATGCAGTTTTGACTCATTTCTTTTTCACCTCAGTTCATGCAGATTTATGTTCGATAGATCATTCACACGCGATGCAGCATGGGGCATAGGTCAGATATCATACTGCACCTTCATGCGGAGTCACTCTAAGGACATGGTTTTTGTGCCGTATGAAGCTGCGGACATGCAGCGTTCCTTGGTTCTACACTGCGGCCTCCGCCTACAAGACCCAATTCCTGTTAAGTAATTAGGCATAATTTCCATGATTAATTCCAAAATATTAAACATGATGAAAACCGCTACTAACATGTGAATCTCAAGCATACTAGAAGCACTAAACAACATGAACAATAGCAGCACAACATCGCAATGATACTGGCAAACATGTTTAACCAACGAGATGGGACACTGCAATTATATCGATCGTTTGTAGATGAGGTAGCCGTTGGTGCAGCGATGTTGTTGATGACGACGTTGGTGAAGACCGGGCGCAGAAGGCGACATTGTAGACGACGTCGAGCAAGATCGCCCGACTTGAACGGTAGGCGAGCCGTGATGAAGACAACGAGCAGTTGCGCGCATGGCGCTTCCCAAAAACCTTATTCGCCCTCTCCCGTACAAGGTCACAAAGGCGAGTGGTTCCGGAGACCTGCTCTCCCGTTCGCCGGTGCACGCCGGCGCTCGGGATGGGGTGGACTACAGTGGCGGCGCAAGGAACGAGACGTGGCAAAACCTAGATTGGTTTTCTGTGTGTTGCGGCGCCCGCAACGTGTCTTTATATAGCGGTTTGGAAAACCCTAACGGGTGCAACGTGGGAAGCCCACGTCGCACATCCGAGTCGATTGCGGGAGCGACCCGAGAGGAGGAATGCGCGAGAGACTCTCTTATTCTCACTCACTTACAAGTGCTACAACACTCCACCTTATAAGGTGGTGTGCAACTCCTTCAACTTTCGGGGTGGGGCTAAACTTCCCACTCCCACCACTTTCTCACACACATGGCCTTTGAGATTTCAGAAATTGCTTATTGGGCTGCCCCATAAATGGGCCCAATATTCTAACAATCCCCCACCAGATCTCAAATGCCCATTTGAAGATTTGCCAATCCTCGCTACTTGTTTATATACCAGTGTTTCAGTAGAGACTGTTAAGTTGAACTTCCGCATAGAGCCTTAAGCTACATCTATTAGCAGCTTGAACAATGGACTATGCCTTGAATTGCAAGTTTTGTGCCAACAGACTTCACTCAAAGTCATAACCAGTACCTGGCTGCCAGTAGTCTACCCCGCGGGTGGAGCATATATGTCGTACTCCCTGGTCTCTTCATGAGTTTACTAGAGATCACCCAAATCTCATAGACTGCGACGTTTATAGTCGGACTCATATAGGTGTGCTCTTTCAAGAATGCTCTGTAGGACAGCATCTTTGCTATCAATAGCCATCATAAACACATTAAGGCATGTTGCCAACCTGCCTTACAACTCTTTGAGAGTTATGCATCTCCACTTAGAGAGGGCTTACTAGATACTCTCCTCAGTCAAACCACTAGCTTGTTCTTCCCAGGTCCTAATTCATTGGATCTCCGATCACATAGATTGGGTTACCACTATGGTGTGACACTCACGGGTCTCATACCCATCTCCCTCGATGCATTTTCTATCACATTACGTGATAGTCCCTTCGTAAAGGGATCTGCCAGGTTTTTGTCTATTTGAATATACGTAACAGTAATTACTTCGGAGTTTCTCAATTTCCTGATAGACTTCAATCATCTTTTAACGTGTCTTGATGACTTCACATTATACTTAGAACTATTCACTTTGGCAATCACTGTTTGATTGTCACTGTTCATGAGAATGGCCGGTACAGGTTTCTCAACCACCAGCAAGTCCATCAAGAGCTCACGCAGCCATTCTGCTTCAACAGTGACTGTATCTAAAGCAGTAAGTTCTGCTTCCATGGTTGACCTCGTCAATATGGTCTGTTTACAAGACCTCCATGACACTGCGCCACCTCCAAGAAGAAATTCATATCCACTTGTGGCGTAGAGTTCATCAACGTCTGATATCCAGTTCGAGTCACTATATCCTTCAAGCACAGCAGGGTGCCCTGAATAGTGAATCCCATAGCTCGTCGTACCATTCAGATAGTGCATGACCCTTTCAAGTACATGCCAATGATCATTACCCGGGTTTGACATGAACCTGCTCAACTTGCTCACAGCAAAAGAGATATCAGGCCTCGTTGCACTCACAAGGTACATGAGCGAACCAACAATTTGAGAGTATCTCAGTTGATCTCTCGCTGTTTTCTTGTTCTTTCATAGAGTCACACTGGGATCGTAAGGTGTTGGAGAAGTCTTGCTATCATTAAAGTCGGAATGGCTCAAGACCTTCTCACCATAGTGTGATTGCGTTAGCGTAATCCCACTCTCATCCTTAATAAGCTTAATATTCAGAATCACATCAACTTCTCTCAGATCTTTCATATCGAAACAGTTTGATAGAAAAGACTTGACCTCATTTATCACAATCATGCTTGTACCGAAAATTAGTATGTCGTCAACATACAAGCACAAAATAACACTATTGCCCACCTATCAGCTTCATTTATGACAAAGCCTGAAGAAGTCAGAGTTTTGTCGAACTTCTCATGCCATTGCTTAGGTGCCTGTTTCAGCCCATACAAAGATTTTAACAATTTGCACACCTTTGTCTCTTCACCTTTTACCACGAAACCATCAGGCTGATCCATATAGATTTCCTCTTCCAACTCTCCATTAAGGAAAGTTGTCTTCACGTCCATTTGATGAATGATAAGACCATAGGAGGCAGCCAAGGAAAGTAGTACACGAATGGTGGTCATTCTAGCAACAGGTGAATAGGTGTCAAAGTAATCTTTGCCATCTCGCTGGGTGTAGCCCTTGCCTACAAGCCGTGCCTTGTACTTCTCAACGGTACCATCAGGCCTTAGTTTCTTCTTAAATACCCACTTACAGCCAATTGGCTTACAACCATATGGTCTCTCAGATAATTCCCGCGTTCCATTTGAAAGAATCGAGTCCATCTCATTTTGGACAGCTTCTTTCCAGTCATCTGCATCAGGAGATGCAAATGCCTCTGCAATGGTCGTAGGAGTATTGTCCACAAGGTATACAATGAAATCACCACCAAAGGATTTTTCAATCCTCCGCCTCTTACTCCGTTTAGGAGCTTCATTGTCATTCTTCTCAAGGACTATGTCATGTGGTTGTTCATGTGGTTCTTTAGAATAATCACTTGATGTACTAGGTTCAGGAATTATCTCAGAAGATATTCTAGCAGTGCTATGCATATCTTTCATAGGAAACATATTCTCAAAAAATGTTGCATCACGAGACTCCATAATAGTATCAACATGCATATCAGGTACCTCGGATTTAACCACTAAAAATCTATAACCAACGCTACGCTGAGCATAGCCTAGAAAGATACAATCTACTGTCTTTGGTCCCAGTTTGTGTTTCTTCGGAATTGGAACATTGACCTTAGCCAAACATCCCCAAGTGTGCAACTACGAAAGTGATGGTTTTCTCCCAACCCACTCCTCATAAGGTTTTTTTTTCTTTATTCTTGTTTGGAATTCTATTCAGGACATGACACAAAGTCAACAAAGCCTCCCACACCATCACTAGTAGAAAAGGGGGCAACGGTCCAGGCCGAGTCATCCCATTAGTCCCGGTTCAGTCTAGAACCGGGACCAATGGGGGCATTGGACCCGGTTCGTGAGCCTAGGGGGCCGGCCGGGCCACGTGGGCCATTGGTCCCGGTTCGTCTGGACCTTTTGGTCCCGGTTGGTGGGACGAACCGGGACCAATGGGCCTGGCTCCTGGCCCACCACCATTGGTCCCGGTTGGTGGCCTGAACCGGGACCAAAGGCCACCCTTTAGTCCCGGTTCATGCCACAAACCGGGACCAATGAGGTGCCTATATATACCCTCGCCCGCGAGCAGAGCACTCCAGTGCTCTGTTTTTCTCAGGCCGGCGAGGGGAGGGGTTTGTGGTGCTCTAGCTCACCTCCTATGCACATGAGGTGTTCGATGAAATGCCCGAGCCACAGTAGTTAAGCTCAAAGCTCCATTTTCCTCGAGATTTGTCTAGATTTAGCGGTCCGTCACGCCCCACTGTTGGGGAACGTAGTAATTTCAAAAAAAATTCCTACGCACACGCAAGATCATGGTGATGCATAGCAACGAGGGGGAGAGTCTGATCCACATACCCTTGTAGATCGCAACGGAAGCGTTGACACAACGTAGAGGAAGTAGTCGTACGTCTTCTTCCCGATCCGACCGGTCCAAGCACCGTTACTCCGGCACCTCCGAGTTCTTAGCACACGCACAGCTCGATGACGATCCCCGGGCTCCGATACAGCAAAGCTTCGGGGAGGAGTTCCGTCAGCACGACGGCGTGGTGACGATCTTGATGTATTACCGACGCAGGGCTTCGCCTAAGCACTACAACGATATGATCGAGGTGGAATATGGTGGCAGGGGGCACCGCACACGGCTAAGGAACGATCTCAATGATCAACTTGTGTGTCTAGAGGTGCCCCCTGCCTCCGTATATAAAGGAGCCAAGGGGGAGGTGCGCGGCCAGGAGGAGGGCGCAGGAGGAGTCCTACTCCTACCGGGAGTAGGACTCTCCCCCAATTCCTATTCCAAATAGGATTCCCAAGGGGGAAAGAGGGAGAGGGGTGGCCGGCCACCTCTCCTAGTCCTAATAGGACTTAGGGAGGGGGGAGGCGCGCAGCCCTCTATGGGCAGCCCTTTCACCTTTCCACTAAGGCCCACTAAGGCCCATATGATTCCCGGGGGGTTCCGGTAACCTCCCGGTACTCCGGTAAAATCCCGATTTCACCCGGAACACTTCCGATGTCCAAACATAGGCTTCCAATATATCAATCTTTATGTCTCGACCATTTCGAGACTCCTCGTCATGTCCGTGATCACATCCGGGACTCCGAACAACCTTCGGTACATCAAAATGCATAAACTCATAATAACTGTCATCGTAACGTTAAGCGTGCGGACCCTATGGTTCGAGAACAATGTAGACATGACCGAGACATGTCTCGGTCAATAACCAATAGCGGGACCTGGATGCCCATATTGGCTCCTACATATTCTACGAAGATCTTTATCGGTCAGACCGCATAACAACATACGTTGTTCCCTTTGTCATCGGTATGTTACTTGCCCGAGATTCGATCGTCGGTATCCAATACCTAGTTCAATCTCGTTACCGGCAAGTCTCTTTACTCGTTCCGTAATACATCATCTCACAACTAACATATTAGTTAATGCTTGCAAGGCTTATGTTGATGTGCATTACCGAGAGGGCCCAGAGATACCTCTCCGACAATCGGAGTGACAAATCCTAATCTCGAAATACGCCAACCCAACATGTACCTTTGGAGACACCTGTAGAGCACCTTTATAATCACCCAGTTACGTTGTGACGTTTGGTAGCACACAAAGGTGTTCCTCCGGTAAACGGGAGTTGCATAATCTCATAGTTATAGGAACATGTATAAGTCATGAAGAAAGCAATAGCAACATACTAAACGATCGGGTGCTAAGCTAATGGAATGGGTCATGTCAATCAGATCATTCAACTAATGATGTGACCTCGTTAATCAAATAACAACTCATTGTTCATGGTTAGGAAACATAACCATCTTTGATTAACGAGCTAGTCAAGTAGAGGCATATTAGTGACACTTTGTTTGTCTATGTATTCACACATGTATTATGTTTCCGGTTAATACAATTCTAGCATGAATAATAAACATTTATCATGATTATAAGGAAATAAATAATAACTTTATTATTGCCTCTAGGGCATATTTCCTTCACCCACCCCCGTCTTCACCGCCGTCGATCACCCGCGCCGATCTCATCAACGACACCACCGTGGTGAGCCTCTTGTTCTTATCTTCTTTCTAAAAGGAAAAATATTGTTACTTGTATGTTTAGATATATACCTGTATAATTTTCTTACTTTTATTATTGCATCTTATATAGTGCGATGGTTTTGGTATCCGCCCCCGTCGGCCCTCGTCCTGTCTATGATTCGGATGTGGTATATATATTAATCTTTATAACTATTGGTTCATTTATTGTTTATGAAAATTATGCGGACCAACGTGACATAGATTTTATTTATCTAGGATGTATGTGAACCGGAAATTCCAACCGACCCTATTGTCGAGAGGTTAAATTTAGTTGAAGAAGAAAACAATTTCTTGAAGGAAAAAATAAAAAAAATTGAGGAGGAGAAGATGATATTGGAGTTGCATGTTGCGGATGTTGTCGATGATCACAAGATCAAGATGGATGCAATGCACTTGAAGATTAGAAAGATTAGAAAATATGCCATTCATACCGAGGCTTGGTATCATTATGCCGTTGGATCAACTGTTACCTTGGTTGCGATTATGATCGCCTTTGTTTTCGCATTTAAATATTTTACATAGTTTCAATGTATGGTTTAATTAATTAGATGCTCTGGAGAGCTATATGTTGTTAGATGAGAACTATGTATGTACTTTGGTTTTAATGTGATGATGAACTTCTATTAATTTGGACACTTAATTATACATAATGCACGCAGATGAACCGGCAATGGATGTACGGTGACAGACACACCTCCGAGTACATTAAGGGCGTGCATGAGTTTCTCGATGCGGCTGAGGCAAATAAGCAGAATGGTTTTATGTGTTGTCCATGCCCTGATTGTGGGAATACGAAATCTTACTCTGACCGGAAAATCCTTCACACCCACCTGCTTTACAAGGGTTTCATGCCACACTATAATGTTTGGACGAGGCACGGAGAAATAGGGGTTATGATGGAAGACGATGAAGAAGAAGAGTACGATGACAACTACGTGCCCCCTAAATACCGTGATGCTGCAACGGGGGGAGCTGGTGAAGATCAAGAGGAACCGGACGATGTGCCCAATGATGCTGCAACGGGTGAAGCTGCTGAAGATCAAGAGGAACCAGACGATCTCCGCCGGGTCATTGTCGATGCAAGGACGCAATGCGAAAGTCAAAAGGAGATGCTGAAGTTCGATCGCATGTTAGAGGATCACAAAAAAGGGTTGTACCCCAATTGCGAAGATGGCAACACAAAGCTCGGTACCGTACTGGAATTGTTGCAGTGGAAGGCAGAGAATGCTGTGCCTGACAAAGGATTTGAGAAGCTACTGAAAATATTGAAAAAGAAGCTTCCAAAGGATAACGAATTGCCCGACAGTACATACGCAGCAAAGAAGGTCGTATGCCCTCTAGGATTGGAGGTGGAGAAGATACATGCATGCCCTAATGACTGCATCCTATACCGCGGTGCATACAAGGATCTGAACGCATGCCCGGTATGCGGTGCATTGCGGTATAAGATCAGACGAGATGACCCTGGTGATGTTCACGGCAAGCCCCACAGGAAGAGGGTTCTTGCGAAGGTGATGTGGTATGCTCCTATAATACCACGGTTGAAACGTCTGTTTAGAAACGGAAAGCATGCCAAGTCGATGCGATGGCACAGTGAGGACCATAAGAAAGACGGGAAGTTGAGAGCACCCGCTGACGGGTCGCAGTGGAGAAAAATCGTGAGAAAGTACTGGGATGAGTTTGCAAAGGACCCAAGGAATGTATGGTTTGCTTTAAGCGCGGATGGCATTAATCCTTTCGGGGAGCAGAGCAGCAATCACAGCACCTGGCCTGTGACTCTATGTATCTATAACCTTCCTCCTTGGATGTGCATGAGGCGGAAGTTCATTATGATGCCAGTTCTCATCCAAGGCCCTAAGCAACCCGGCAACGACATTGATGTGTACCTAAGGCCATTAGTTGAAGAACTTTTACAGCTGTGGAATGGAAACGGTGTACGTACGTGGGATGAGCACAGACAAGAGGAATTTAACCTAAAGGCATTGCTGTTCGTGACCATCAACGATTGGCCCGCTCTCAGTAACCTTTCAGGATAGACAAACAAAGTATACCACGCATGCACACACTGTTTAGATGACACTGAAAGTATATACCTGGACAAATGCAGGAAGAATGTGTACCTGGGCCATCGTCGATTTCTTCCGACCAACCATCAATGTCGAAAGAAAGGCAAGCATTTCAAAGGCGAGGCAGATCACCGGAAGAAGCCCGCCATGCGTACCGGTGATCACGTACTTGCTATGGTCAATGATTTATACGTAATCTTTGGAAAGGGTCCCGGCGCACTAGCTGTTCCGAATGACGTTGAGGGACACGCACCCATGTGGAAGAAGAAATCTATATTTTGGGACCTACCCTACTGGAAAGACCTAGAGGTCCGCTCTTCAATCGACGTGATGCACGTGACGAAGAACCTTTGCGTGAACCTGCTAGGTTTCTTGGGCGTGTATGGAAAGACAAAAGATACACCTGAGGCACGGGAGGACCTGCAACATTTGCACGAAAAAGACGGCATGCCTCAGAAGCAGTATGAAGGTCCTGCCAGCTACGCTCTTACGAAAGAAGAGAAAGAAATCTTCTTTGAATGCCTCCTCAGTATGAAGGTCCCAACTGGCTTCTCGTCGAATATAAAGGGAATAATAAATATCTCAGAGAAAAAGTTCCAGAACCTAAAGTCTCATGACTGCCACGTGATTATGACGCAACTGCTTCCGGTTGCATTGAGGGGGCTTCTACCGGAAAACGTCCGATTAGCCATTGTGAAGCTATGTGCATTTCTCAATGCAATCTCTCAGAAGGTGATCGATCCAGAAATGGTACCAAGGCTAAGGAGTGATGTGGCGCAATGTCTTGTCAGTTTCGAGCTGGTGTTCCCACCATCCTTCTTCAATATCATGACGCATGTCCTAGTTCATCTAGTCGACGAGATTGTCATTCTGGGGCCCGTATTTCTACACAATATGTTCCCCTTTGAGAGGTTCATGGGAGTGCTAAAGAAATATGTCCGTAACCGCGCTAGGCCAGAAGGAAGCATCTCCATGGGCCATCAAACAGAGGATGTCATCGGATTTTGTGTTGACTTCATTCCTGGCCTTAAGAAGATAGGTCTCCCTAAATCGCGGTATGAGGGAAGACTGACTGGAAAAGCCACGCTAGGAGCGGACTCAATAATATGCAGGGACGGGCATTCTTGGTCTTAAGCACACTACACAGTTCTACAGAACTCTACCTTGGTGACCCCGTATGTCGATGAACACAAGAACAGTCTGCGCTCCAAACACCCGGAGCAGTGCGACAACTGGATTACATGTGAACACATTAGGACTTCCAGCAGTTGGTTGGAAGCACGTCTCAGAGGTGACAACACTGTTTGTGATGAGTTGTACTTGTTTTCCAGGGGACCATCTTTGACTGTATTGATTTACAAAGGATACGAGATAAATGGGAATACATTCTACACGATTGACCAAGATCAAAAGAGCACCAACCAAAACAGCGGTGTCCGCTTTGATGCAACAACCGAGAAGGGAAAGGACACATATTATGGTTACATAGTGGACATATGGGAACTTGACTACGGACAAGATTTTAAGGTCCCTTTGTTTAAGTGCAAATGGGTCAATCTGTCAGGAGGCGGGGTACATGTAGACCCACAGTACGGAATGACAACACTCGATCTGAAAAATCTTGGGTACACTGACGAACCGTTCGTCCTAGCCAATGATGTGGCACAGATTATCTATGTGAAGGACATGTCTACCAGACCGAGAAAAAGAAAAGATAAGGAAACGAATACATAATACGATGAGCCAAAGCGCCACATAGTTCTTTCAGGAAAAAGGGACATCCTGGAAGTGGAGGGCAAGACAGACATGTCTGAAGATTATGAAAGGTTTCATGAAATTCCTCCCTTCAATGTCAAGGCTGACCCAAGCATCCTGATAAACGATGAAGATTATCCATGGTTACGACGCAATAAGCAAATGACACAAGCGAAGAAAAAGTGAAGACTTTCTCCCACAACTATTATGATGATACCATGCCAAATTTGTAACAGACGAGTATGCTATGCCAACTTTTTCAGAGTTCATTTGAAAACTATGAATTTAGGTCGAATTTTCTCTATAGGTGCATCTATGTTCATTTTTTTAGTAAAGTTAATCATAAACTTGTGATTCACACAAATTTCAAAGAATTCAAATTTTAACTATTCAAATTTGAAAACTAATAGCACTAACAGAAAGTTTATATTTTTTCTAAAACTAGTGGCACTAACAGAAAGTTTATAATTTTGCTGACCTAAAAGCAAAAAGAATTAAAAAATAAAGCAAGAAACAAAATAAAATAAATAAAGCAACAAAGAAAACAAAAAAACTAAAAAAGTGTTTTCAAATTTGAAAACTAATGGCACTAACAGAAAGTTTATAATTTTTCTAAAACTAAAAGCTAAAAGAATTAAAAAATAAAGCAAGAAACAAAAGAAAATAAATAATGCAGAAAACAAAACAAAAAAACTAGAAAAAAAATTAAATATAGCAACAATACGTATTTAGTTCTAAGTAGAAACAAAACAAAACAAAAAAACAAAAAAAGTGCCACCTACTGGGCCCCCACGGCCTGAATACGACTAGAAACCCTACCATGGGCCAGGATTCAGGCCCGCGGGAGGCCAAATAGGCCCACAGGCACAGATTACAGTGTTAGGCCCGAAAGCCTGCTTTAGAGAGGAGCTCGAGAGGGATGGCGCACCGCACCTTATAAACAGGTGTGCCTCCCTCTCAACTAGCGAGGTGGGACTAAATATTTGGGTTCGGGGCAGCACAGGCCTTTGGTCCCGGTTGTTGGCACCAACCGGGGCTAAAGGGGGGCATTAGTCCCGGTTGGCGCTACGACCACCCTACCGGAGAAGGGGAGACTCGGCTGGGTTCTTCTCTGAAGACTCCATGCCTATGGCGGAAGGAGCTCATCAACCTTCCGAACTGGATGCCTCCGCCTCCTCCTCCTCCGGCGAGTCAGGGCACTCCGCCTCCTCCTCCGGCGAGTGACGATCAGGGCCCTCGGTCGGCTCCTTCTCCGGCGCGTGGCGGCACTCCGCCTCCTTCTCCGCCTGCGCCGGCGCGCCCGAGCAGCTAGCCTCCTCCTTCTCCGCCTCGTCAGCAAGGGCGGAAGAGACCCGCCGCCGCTCCGGCAGCTGCTCCGGCGCGTCGTAGTCCTTCTCCTCCGCCTCTTAAGCAAGTAAAGAAGATGGCTGCTCCGTCTGTTCGGCCAGCGTCTAGCAGTACAGCCAGAGGCGGGAGGACATACAGATTCGGTCCTTCTCTGAAGACTCCAGAGAAGTTACCATACGAGAGGACCACGGAGGAGAACGCGAGGATCGCGCGAACCGAGGTGGATGACTGGTTTCAAGGGTTGAAAGCAAAGAGACATCCACCTCCGAAGGAGAAGGTAGATCCGGTGAAAGTGAAGCGCACTCTGGCTGCCCTGGCAAAACCACCCAAGTCTCTGCCGAAAGGCAACTATGAGCGCATTATTGCAAAGACATGGGCCGAAGCGGAGCAGTCGGGAAGTACAGTCAGTGATCAGAGGCTAAAAGAACGACGAGCAGCTGGGAAACAAATTGCCCAGCTCGGCGAACAAGCGAAGCAATCGTGCCCCCCGCTCAAGGTGCCTAGCGACATCGTCGATCCGAGGATGGTGCCCAGTTATAGCAATCTTGACGATTACCTGCCCGACGAGGTACATTATGATCCCATGGAGGTGCAGATACACAGATACGAGTACGGGAAGCCTCTTGTCAAAGATGAAAAATCTCTATCAACGATGATGCGAAGGTTGCATGATTGGTACTTGAAAATCTGCAAAGAGTCTGGGGGGAGGAGTACTTTGTATGCGAGAGTTAAACCGGAGCATGACCTCGTTGGAATTGAAATGTTGCCTATTCCATTTGAGGAGTTCTATCAGTTTTTCAATCAATTGGCCCTCGATAAAACAACGGTCACTTGCTACTGTCTGTAAGTACTACTACTTCTATCATTAAGTCTCTCTATATAGCTCAGCTCTTTCATTGCATGTATTTATAATTATCCTCACTATATTATGCAGATTCAAGATCGCCGAATTGAAGAAAAGACAAATCGGTGATATTGGGTTCGTTAACACATATCTATAGATGCAACTAAGGTTGAACATCGTCCCGAAGATACCGAGGCCAACTTGCTACGATCATTCAAAAAAAATGAAAACAAAGATATAATACTCTTTCCTTACAACTTCAAGTGAGTGTTACTTTCTTGTGCATATTCGGTTTCCCTTATATATTAGTCCAGTTTATAGTAATATAATTGATGAGTTATGCATGCGTGCGCAGGTACCACTATATTCTCCTAGAGATTATGCTTGAGAAGGGAGTAGTAACTATCTTGGACTCTAGACGAAAAGATCCCCAGGAGTATGCGGACATGACTGAAATCCTCAAGAAGTAAGTTAAATCGATCATTATCCACCATATCAGCAACTTTGTTCATTTCCTGATATCAACTAATTGTTTTCTTTGTCCGGCAGGGTTTGGAGAAAAATCACCAAAAAAGCTCTGGAACTGCCGAAGGAGCTGCAAATTAGACACCCAAAAGTAAGTACTATAGTAGCATGTTCCGCGCATCTCCTAGTGATTCAAGCGCTAGTTTCATCAATACCATTTGGCACTCTTGCTTATCAGTTTGATTGACCTCTATTTCTTGTAAAGTGGTTGTGGCAGGAACAAGGGAATGATTTCTGTGGATACTACGTCTGCGAGTCCATCCGCCACACGACCTGTGAGCGGGGCGGGTACACTGACGAACAATATGAAGTGCGTAAATAACAATATTCACAATTTTATTTTATTACCATCATTTGTGTTGAGTTTCATTCATTTATATATATATATGTATTGACCCCCTTCTTCAAATTAGATGTTTCGGATGCGGAATGAACTCCTAGCACCAGATCGCATGCGAGCAATTCAAGAGGAATTGGCGGCATTCTTTCTTGACCACGTGATCGCTGAAGACGGAGAATACTATGTGGACCATGCGTCCATAATGTAGGAAATTATATTTGTAAGAGATAATTATTGTATATATGTAGCCGGTAGTGTCGGACGATAGATATACGAGAACTTGTTGTTCGACCAATCTCTCGGAGAAGGAGAGGTGGTCGATATCACTTCTCTCTGTATGCATATATGTTCATGACGATCTTCTGTTTCCTTTGTTTGCTTACTAGCTAGCTAGCGTGTCTAGTCCTCTCTATACGTATGTATAGTATACGTAGCGTCGACCAAGCACGGACATAAGAGAGGACACTTCTCTCTATTAATTAGCTATCTAACACAATATATGAAATACCTAAATTAACCCCCCAAAACCCCCAACCCCCCCCCCTTCAAAAAAAACAAAACCCCAGCCACAGAAATGCTGACGCGTGGAGGCCTATTGGTCCCGGTTGGTGCCACCAACCGGGACCAAAGGCCCTCCTGCCTGGGCTCAGCGCGCAGGCCACGTGGAGGCCCATCTGTCCCTATTCTGGTTAGAACCGGGACTAAAGGGTCAGGGCATTAGTAACGACCCTTTAGTCTCGGTTCAGGAACCGGGACAAAAAGCCCTTATGAACCGGGACAATAGGCCCGTTTTCTACTAGTGCATGCCTTAGATAAACCAACAGTGTCCAACATGGCATTCACCAAATCGGCCAGCGTGCGATTTTTTCTCTCAGCAACCCCATTTGATTGGGGCGAGTAAGGAGGCGTCCTCTCGTGAATAATACCATGTTCCTCACAGAATTCATCAAATATTTTGGGAAAATACTCCCCACCACGATCCGACCTAAGATGTTTGATCTTTCTCTCTAATTGATTTTCAACTTTAGCCTTATAGATTTTGAAGTAGTCTAAAGCTTCATCTTTAGTTTGCAACAAATAAACATAGTAGAACCTAGTAGCATCATCAATCAATGTCATGAAATATCTTTTTCCACCTTTTGTCAACACACCATTCATCTCGCATAGATCAGAATGTATGAGTTCTAGAGGTGCCAAGTTTCTCTCCTCGGCTGCCTTGTGAGGCTTTCGAGGTTGCTTAGATTGCACACAACTAGGGCACTTAGAACCTTTGGCAATGGTGAAATTTAGAATTAAGCTCAAACTGGATAGCCGAGACAGTAGACCAAAATTAACATGACATAAACGAGAGTGCCAAACATCAGCCTCTGAATCAACATCGCCATAAATATGGTTTACTGACTTATTGCAAAATTCGGAAAGTGAAAAGCAGAACATTCCTCCGCACTCATAGCCTTTACCAACAAATTGTCCAAATCTCTACATAACTACTTTATTGGACTCAAACACTACTTTAAACCCATCTCTGCAAGGAAGGGAGCTGCTAACAAGATTCTTGTTCATAGTAGGGACATGCTGCACGTTCCTCATCTGCACGATATTCCCCGAAGTAAACTTCAGATATACCGTGCCAACACCACAAACAGTAGCATGTGATCTATTCCCCATTAGGACGGAAGAATCCCGAGCGACATGATAAGAAGTGAACAT
Source organism: Triticum urartu (assembly GCF_003073215.2). Lineage (NCBI taxonomy): Eukaryota > Viridiplantae > Streptophyta > Magnoliopsida > Poales > Poaceae > Triticum > Triticum urartu. The sequence goes on along the minus strand of NC_053024.1, from coordinate 61,876,502 downwards.
AGAGATGTCAGTACACACATGAACAGTAGCACCCGTATCAATCCACCAACATGGAGACTGAAAGTATCATAGGAAAATTATCGTATCCATCAGTGTTGCTAGTGGTCACGACGTTGACATTCTTTGTGCCATTTTCCCTCTCTTGTCCGCACGATCAGGACACTCCTTGGAAAAGTGGGCGAGCGCTCCACAGGCATAGCACTCGAGCCCAGCTTTGTTCAACACCTTCTTCTTCTTATTCTTGAAGGTAGTAGTATTGACATGACCATTGAACTGGGGCTTGTAGTTCCCTTTGTTCTTGTTGTTGTTCTTGACGTGGTGATTCTTCTGCACCATGTTGGCGCTAGCCTGATCTCACCACCTTTGTCACTCGTGTCCTTTGCCCTGGCTTTCTCCTCAACATCAAGAGACGCTATCAGATTTTCAACCAATATCTCCTGTCTCTTGTGTTTGAGAGATGCGGGGAAGTTCCTCCATGAAGAAGGCAACTTTGCAATAATGCACCCAGCCACAAATCTGTCAGGCAACACAACCTTGAGGAATTCGAGCTCTTTTGCAATGCACTGCATTTCATGAGCCTGTTCAACTACAGAACGGTTATTCACCATCTTGTAGTCGTGAAAGCTCTCCATGACGTACAGCTCACTGCCTGCATCGGTTGCACCGAACTTAGTATTCAGTGCATCCCAGAGCTCTTTAGCATCTTTGATGTGCATATACACATCGCACAGACACCCATCAAGGACACTCAGAACACAACCTCTGAAATTAGTATTGGCTTCCTTGTGCTTATTCCGATCTTCATCAGATGCACCTTCAGGAAGACCATTACTGATCAGGTCCCAAACTTTCATGGACTAGAGCCAAAGTTGGCATCTCACTTGCCATCTCTGAAAGTTGGTACCCTTAAAACTTTCTGGCCTCATAGCATCGGCAAAACCAGCCATGGTAAGTTCAGGAAATTGCCTAAAATAAGGTTTTTGGATTATTAAGTAATTAGGCATAATTTCCATGATTAATTCCAGAATATTAAACATGATGAAAACCGCTACTAACATGTGAATCTCAAGCATACTAGAAGCACTAAACAACTTGAACAGTAGCAGCACAACATCGCAAAACATGATACTCGCAAACATGTTTAACCAACGAGATGGGACACTGCAATTATACCGATCGTTTGTAGATGAGGTAGCCGTTGGTGCAACAATGTTGTTGATGATGACGTTGGTGAAGACTGGGCGCAGAAGGCGACGTTGTAGACGACGATGAGCATGATCGCCCGACCTGGACGATAGGCGAGCCGTCATGAAGACAAGCGAGCAGTCGCGCGCATGGCGCTTCCCAAAAACCTTATTCATCCTCTCCCGTACAAGATCACAAAGGCGGGTGGTTCCGGAGACCTGCTCTCCCATTCGCCGGTGCACGCCGGCGCTCGGGATGGGGTGGACTATGGTGGCGGCGCAAGGAACGAGACGTGGCAAAACCTAGATTGGTTTCTGTGTGTTGCGGCGCCTGCAGCGTGTCTTTATATAGCGGTTTGGAAAACCCTAACGGGTGCAACGTGGGAGGCCCACGTCGCACGTCCGATTCGATTGCGGGAGCGACCCGAGAGGAGGAGTGCGCGAGAGACTCTCTTATTCTCACTCACTTACAAGTGCTACAACACTGCACCTTATAAGGTGGTGTGCAACTCCTTCAACTTCCAGGGTGGGACTAAACTTCGCACTCCCACCACTTGCTCACACACATGGGCCTTTGAGATTTCGGAAATTGCCTATTGGGCTGCCCCATAAATGGGCCCAATATTCTAACGATTCCTTTGCTTGGTTCTCTCTCCATGGACCAAATGGTTTGAAAAACTTGGGAGCCACCAAAGGCTAAATTCTTTGCTTCGTTGGCTATCCAAGACAGAATTTGGACTGCGGATAGACTACAAAAACGTGGATGGCCAAATTGTGGTCTTTGCACCCTTTGCAAGCGAGAGAAAGAAAGTGGATCGCATCTTTTCTTCAAATGCCACTTCACTATTCGGCTCTGGAACTTGGTCATTGCAAAATTCGGGCTTCATCATCTGGACACCTCTATGTGGCATCTTGAGAGTTCGGTCAAGAACGACGGCGTGGTGATGATCTTGATGTTCTACCGACGCAGGGCTTTGCCTAAGCACTACAACGATATGATCGAGGTGGAATATGGTGGCAGGGGGCACCGCACACGGCTAAGGAACGATCTCAATGATCAACTTGTGTGTCTAGAGGTGACCCCTGCCTCCGTATATAAAGGAGCCAAGGGGGAGAGGTGCACCGGCCAGGATGAGGGCGCAGGAGGAGTCCTACTCCTACCGGGAGTAGGACTCCCCCCCAATCCTATTCCAACTAGGATTCCCAAGGGGGAAAGAGGGAGAGTGGTGGCCGGCCACCTCTCCTAGTCCTAATAGGACTAGGGGAGGGTGGGAGGCACGCAGCCCTTATGGGCAGCCCTTTCACCTTTCCACTAAGGCCCAATAAGGCCCATATGATTCCCGGGGGGTTCCGGTAACCTCCCGGTACTCCGGTAAAATCCCGATTTCACCCGGAACACTTCCGATGTCCAAACATAGGCTTCCAATATATCAATCTTTATGTCTCGACCATTTCGAGACTCCTCGTCATGTCCGTGATCACATCCGGGACTCCGAACAACATTCGGTACATCAAAATGCATAAACTCATAATAACTGTCATCGTAACGTTAAGCGTGCGGACCCTACGGTTCGAGAACAATGTAGACATGACTGAGACACATCTCCGGTCAATAACCAATAGCGGGACCTGGATGCCCATATTGGTTCCTACATATTCTACGAAGATCTTTTATCGGTCAGACCGCATAACAACATACGTTGTTCCCTTTGTCATCGGTATGTTACTTGCCCGAGATTCGATCGTCGGTATCCAATACCTAGTTCAATCTCGTTACCGACAAGTCTCTTTACTCGTTCCGGAATACATCATCTCACAACTACCATATTAGTTGTAATGCTTGCAAGGCTTATGTGATGTGCATTACCGAGAGGGCCCAGAGATACCTCTCCGACAATCGGAGTGACAAAACCTAATCTCGAAATACGCCAACCCAACATGTACCATTGGAGACACCTGTAGTACTCCTTTATAATCACCCAGTTACGTTGTGACGTTTGGTAGTACCCAAAGTGTTCCTCTAGTAAACGGGAGTTGCATAGTCTCATAGTTATAGGAACATGTATAAGTCATGAAGAAAGCAATAGCAACATACTAAACGATCGGGTGCTAAGCTAATGGAATGGGTCATGTCAATCAGATCATTCAACTAATGATGTGACCTCGTTAATCAAATAACAACTCATTGTTCATGGTTAGAAAACATAACCATCTTTGATTAACGAGCTAGTCAAGTAGAGGCATACTAGTGACACTTTGTTTGTCTATGTATTCACACATGTATTATGTTTCCGGTTAATACAATTCTAGCTCTGAATGATAGCTCCTAAGGAGAACTATGCAAGGTTGGCGTCGCGGAAGACCACCGAACAGACCACCTGCTGCCTGTCATCGCCGCCACAGGGGCCCCGCCGCCGTAGCTCCGACATCACCGCAACAAAACAACCTGAGGTAATCCCACGAACACGCCGAAGAAGAGCCGACTATCGCAACCATTGTCGCGTCTCCGTCATTGCACACACCCATCATCGTTGCCACAGAAGCCTCGACGCCAACTCCACCAACTTCCATCGGTCCCACTTGATGATGCCTAGCTCTAAAGACGAAGCCCCCGAGAGGGGATACGATGCTAGAGCACCGTCATCGTCCGATCCCATGGATCTAGGGTTTCCCCCGAAGCTGCGAAGATTGGAGCTGAGAGTACCTCGACGATGCCAACAAGAAGGAAACGACGCTTGAAAGCGTCGCCATCGCTGGCACCGGACACGCGGAGACAAGCTTTCGCCCGGGTCAACCTCTCGAGCCCCGCACATCAAGCATCAGCAAGCCCTCCATCGAGCCACCAAGGTCCAACCCGTCCGGATCTGACCACCTTCACACTTCGCAGCAGATCCGCTCCGCCCAGCACCGCAGAACTGCATTGTCTCCACCCTGGGCTGCCGCACTGCCCAAGCAGCAACCACCGACCGCGTGGCCGCACATCCTCACGACGGCCGAACCATGCCGCCGGGCACCTCGTGCCGAACCTTCCCGCACAGATGCACCACGACCCGGCCACGCCCGCACCTCGTGCTGCACCTTCCCTCTGGTCGCACCTCCCAGCCAAAGCACCACCGCCCACGCCCGCGCCGTGCTGCGCCGGACCAGATCGGCCGCAACACGGGCCACCATCCCACGACGCCAGGGCAGCCACTGCAGGCCGGCCCCGCCCGCACACCACAAGATCCGGGCACGAGGGCCCCGGATCCGCCGCTCCTGCCGAAGGAGAGGAGCCTCAGCCCACCGCCGCCGAGCTCGCGACGACCACGCGTCGGCGCCGCACGAGCCAGACATGAGCCGCCTGCCCCGTGGAGAAGAAGCCCCGCCGCCGCCGCTGCCACACGGGCTTTGCCTGGCGGCGCATCCCGGCGGCGGCGAGGAAGGGAGACGATGGAGGGGGTGGCTTTCGGCGGTGGCTTGGGTCGCCGCCCGTGTCGCTCGTGCGGAGCAACGCGGGGACAAGTGCAAGTGTGATGTGTGAGTAATCTTCCATGCCGTGTAAAAGTGTGCCCTTATAACAAACTCTATTCTCTTCTTATTTAATTGATGAGGCAAATCTTTTGCCTCCGTTTCGAAAAAAAAACCTTTCTTCAATCTTAACAAGTTGCTGAGATGGGCATACAGTTGGTAATTTGGCCACCGCATAGTACGATGCGAAGATGTGAACTTGCAAAGGTCACGGCCCATTTGTCATGGCCTGTAGTTTGTAATTTGCTGATATGTATACAATGATGGATTCGTCGCTGGTATTTACTGCAGAGCTTTTGTGACGGGGCTGAAGTATGGACAACATCAAGCAGCAAGCAGGCAAGGATTCTTGCCAAAGCCAGTGTGCATTCATGTGGTTATGAGCTTCTTTCTGTAATTTTTCTTAAATGGACACAGAAAAAATGAGTGCGGCGTTTCTGCTCCTGAGCTCATCTGCACCCGCCCTGATGAAAAAAACTCAAAACAAACACTAAAAAAATTCAAAAAAATTCCATTTTCTGTGTGATAGATAAGTTTGTGCGTGAGTTGCGCTCCAAGTTTCAACTCATTTGGACATCTAAGCAACTCTCAGCAAAAAAGACAAATTCAGGGTCTCTTTGGGCTTCTGGTCGTGCACCCATGGCGCCTCCCAAAAGGGTGTCCTAGCACCACTGCGTATGGTGATTATGGTGGAGGCGTATAAGAGATCAAGGCCTTCCTCATCATAACCTTAGGGGGCGTGCGAATTTTGCGGTGTTCGGCGCTCCTAGTTCCCCTCTTTCAAAAGGCCGGTATACCAAGCCCCAATTCACTTTGCATTTCGCCCTGGTGGTTTTGTTCAAACTGGACCAAAGGAAGGCACGCTCGATCTTGTTATTATTGTGGAGGGTGCTCGGAGGGACGATGAGGGTGGGTGATGTAGTAAGGTGACACACCCAATGGTGGTGATGTTGCCCCCATCCCAAGGAATGAGCTTGGATGCCACTTTGTCTTTAAGGTACTGAAAGCCAAACCGAGAGGGGAAGCCCTAAGTGTCTCATCGGGAAGGAGGTTCTTGCGGCAGGAAGATTTTGAAGGATTCACCCAAGATTGAGGTAGCCACATCAACTTGGGACGACCAAGCTCTTTTGAAAGTTGATAGCAAGGCTCGTGGCATCGCCGAAACATTATAGGATACCGAAGAGGTTGTTAATATCACGCTTGATGGGTGTCATGAAAATCGCCACACCGTCCACGTATAGGGAGGTTCGAATCAAGGTACCACGACGTCGAATCTTGCGAAGAAGGCCCCCTTCTAGTTTCCAAGTCAAGAAGATGTTGAAGGGGATCTATTGCAATGATGAATAGAAGGGGAGAGAGGGGGCCCACTTGACTAAGGCCCCTACCATGCTTGATTGGAGGGCCGGCCACGCCTTTTAGTAAAGACAATATAGATTTAATAATAGAGACATCTACCACATTATAGATTTGGGTAAGATTTAATTTTATTTGAGTATGGATAGGAGAAGGCAAAAAAGTTCCGATTTAGTTGAGTTTATGGTGAGATTTGATTTGATTTGGATATGGGTAGTGAAAGGCAAGAATTTTTTTGATTTGCTTGAGATTTTGGTAAAGATTTGATTTCATTGAGTTAATGCATGGTGTGGTTTTGAGGAAGTACCAATTTGATTTAGATTATTTCAAGTTACTCTATTTGTATTATTATTTTTTGCACCATCGGGTGAGATTACTAGAAAAATAACAAATAAATCAAATAATGAAGGGGTGTGGGAAGGAAAAAGCAAAATAGGAGGCGGCCGTGATACACCAACTCCCCTTTAATAATAAAGATTTGTCGTCCACAAGTATATGTAGACAATAAAGTATGCGACAGTGAAAAGCAACTTCCCAATGATCTAAATGGAAAAGCACACACAAAGTGGGGACAATCTACCAACAATTTCGAAACAAAAAGTGAAATACAGTAACTCTTTTCAAATCGATCAATCAATCACTCACTCCTAAATTCACTAGCAGTTCTTGTCGGCTGTGACAGGCTTGCACTTGACCTCCTGGAACACGACGGCCGGCGTGCCCGGCGGCGCGAGCTGCAGCACCAGCGGGCATTTGGCCTCGAACTTGCACTTGGTGTAGTGCGCCTGGTACCTGACCTCGCCCGACACCGCCACCTCCACCTTGAACATCCCCGTCGCGCTCTCCGCCTTGAACTCGGCCACCCCGGCGTTGCCGAGCGCGACGTAGCGGCCTTCCTCGCCGGAGACGAGGTGGTACACCTGGGTGTCGCCGGCGGGCTGCGTGGAGCCCTCCTCGGCGAGCCTGATCCGCTCGAAGGGCTGGCCGTCGAAGCTGTAGCGGGCCTCGAGCGGCTTGGTGTTCCTGACGCTCATGGCCCAGTTCTTGTTCCGGACGGTGAGCGTGAGCGAGAGGTTGTAAGCGAACGCGGTGGCCGGGGAGACGGCGAGCGCGAGGCGCGTGAGGGAGGCGTCCCTGACGGTGACCTCGGCGTGGCGGATGAAGCCGTAGGCGGCGAGGGGGACGGCCAAGAGGACGGCCTCGGCGAGGACGGCGAGGCAGGCGGCGCCGCAGAGGATGGCCTCGCGCGCGTCGTAGGAGACGCAGGGGCAGCAGCGGTCGCAGAATGCGTCGTAGCAGCCGCACTCGCTGCAGCACATGGCTCGCTCAGCTTGGTTTCTTGAGCTAGCTGGATCTTGTTGGACCGGGACCGGGAGTGGCAGGAGGAGGAAGAAAGCTAGCTACGTGACGTGCAGGTGGGCTGGCGGCTTTGGATGAGGGCAGGGAAGGGAACCAGATCCCTGACGGACAGCAGCGGCAAAGCAGCCGGGTGCCCGGGCGGGCATAGCAACGAGTGGACGACAATTGTTCGGCCGGCCAACTGGTAAGAGATCACCTGTTTGAAGTTCGGCTCAATTGGACCGCCATACCCCGAACCGTTGAGCTGCTGCACGGCATGTTTAACGCTGCACCTACACGCTTGGGCCGCATCCTCTCTCCATTCCTCTCTCACTCGCTACGGCCTAGGGTTAGAGCAACTCCAACGGGACGATCCATTCGGTCCGCTCATGTCTCTTTGAGTCATTGCGGACAAAAACGTCGGTCCAACGCACCGACCCAAACTTAAAATGTGCCCACTTCGTTTTCGCGGCGAAGCATTTCGGGCCCAAATTTAGCCCCGAAATGCATCGCCGCGGAAACGAAGCGGACGCGCCGCGCGTCCTCTCGGTGTCCGTCGCGGTTCCACATGTCGGCCTCTCAACAACCATCGGCGGTAATATTTAACGCCAAAACCTATCTTGGGCCCGCCTGGCAGTGTGGAAGGGCCGCGTGACCGTCCTTTTTAATGGAAGCGTGTGGCGGCGCCGCCTCATCCACTTCAATCTCCTCGTCCACATCTAGCCACGCTTGCTCCCTCGCTGACGATCAAAGAACCCTAGCCAGCCAGCCACCAACCATGGCTTCTTCGGCGGGAAGGGGAAGGGGAGATTCAGCGCCGGCACGAGCTCTTCCCACGCGCTTCCTCCTCCGCCGGTTAGACGCGGCTCGCCACCATGGGACTGGGAGCTGCTGTACATACCAGTCCACCAGGCGTGGTGGCACTGGCAGTACCGCCGGCCCCTGCAGTATCTGGATGTCAACCTGCCACACGGCTAGCATCTGGACCCGCACCGGATATCCCCATTCCAGCTCAGAAAAATGTGCAGATTCCAAATATGATATTATCTTTCATGTTAACCGTGTCTAAAATTATGTTTGTGATGCATCTTAATTAATACTTTTCTTTATATGGGGTATTTTAAAATGTATGTTTGTTATGCATGTCCTTACAGATTGATTGTTTTCGATGCAGATATCTAATATGTTTGCAACCAAATTAAGTATTGACTTGGATTACAGTTGCAAACACATATATCATCAAGACAGAAATAATGCTCTTATGCACATGCTATCATTGAGTACTAAAGTGTACTTTTCTATTTTCAGTCTAATGCACTATTTGTTGGGTATGATTGAGGAGGAACGCAACAAAAACATGAATTGATACCAGCAGCTAGGTAGATATTTTTGTTGTCTAATAAACTGGACACAACTTCATTACACTTAAAAAACCGTCCCACTTTTATGTTTGTGCACAACACCACTTATCATGTTGTTTCTCAAAGGCACCGTGAAAGATTTCAAGTGATTTGCTGGTGTCGTCGAGTGTGTGTATGAGGGGCGGGTTTTTTCTCCCGTTGCAAGGGGGCGTAGCCATCTTCTTCTCTTCCATCACCGTAGCACCTGCAATCTTGTCCTCATTGTCTTCGTCAAGAACGATGGGTCTTGCACGGCCGCCTGCCGCCGACGCCCTGGCCACCATCTGCACCACGTCGTTGTCGTCCTCCGGCGACACCAATGTCCTAGTGCAGTATGCTGCGACGCGCTGGTCTTGAGGCGCCTTGTACTCCGTGTACTTGGCCATGGATTAATCACGTCAAATAATACGAACACACACGCACACGAAAACTTTCGCCAAAGACGCGTGTCGTGCCTCTCTTTTTATTCTCTTTGTTTATTTTTCTCCTTTTCTCTCCGCGGTACAAACTCACGCAACTGGTTGTGCATAAACACCACCAATAACTTCCATGCTAAAAAACACCAATATAGAAAAACTAAGAGAAAGAGCAAACAATCACACTTCGCTAAGCACCCACACTAATTAAGGTTTATTAATGATCACTAGTAATGGTTAGAGTATCACACTATAGTCATATAGTCATGTGGTGTGGCGTCATGCCATATACCTTTTTTGAGCGCTTTTGGGTCGTGCCATATAACTTTTGGGATGACTTTTGAATCCCATAGAGCTTGCTCAAAGATAATGGGATAATGGCGGAGTGTCAGAGGGACTATACTGGGCCATGACCCGATCTTTCTAGCGTATATGGCCCTATATCTTGCTTTCAGCAAGTCTATAGCTTCTGATTCGTTGAAGGGGTCAGTGAAATGGGCTGGCCCACATGTGCGGGAGGCCACAACCTTTTTTTCTGCTTTAGTTTTTTGATTTATTTTTGTACTTTTGTTTACACTTTAAAATATTCTAAATATATATATTACAAAAAATACTGTAAAAACATTTGAAAAATGTTGCACACGTATTTGGAAATTGTTGAAGAAGCATTTAAAAAATGTTAATCAAGCATTCGAAAAAATGTTGAACGTGTATAGAAAAATTGTTGATTATGTATTAAGAAATAATGAATTTTTGTATCACGTATATAAAATTTTAATCAAGCATTTTAAAAAAATATGTTGAACAAGTATTTGAAAAATGTTAATTAAGCATTTGGGAAATGGTTAAATGTGTATAGAAAAACTGTTGACCATGTATTAAAAAATGATGAAGGAATTTATAACCAAGGATTTGGAAAAATGTTGAAACAAGTGTTTGAAAAATGTTAAATGTGTATAGAAAAAATGTTGATCGTCTATTAAAAAATGTTAATCTTTTTATTTGGCAACTCTTAATGAAGCTTTTAATTTTTTTAAATGTACAAAAAAAGGTGATCATGTATTTAAAATGTTAATCTTGTATTTGAAAATGTTAATCAAGCATTTAATTTTTTTATAGTGTGTATAGGAAAAATGTTGACCATGTATTAAAAAATGTTAATCTTGTATTTGAAAAATGTTAATTGAGCATTTAAAAAGGTTTAAAAATGTGTATGAAAAAGTTGACAATCTATTTAAAAATTGTTAATCATGTGTTTGAAAAATATTAATTGAGCATAAATAGGACGCGTCCCTATTAGTTAACACAAATTGGACTTGGGCGAAGTGGCCAGCGGCGCTTGCGAACTCACTGGAGACCAGGGATTGATCTTGGTTCTCCCCCTTTACTGTGCTCTTTTTTTTACTTTAAGTATGCCCGCGCAAATGGGCTGGTCCAATTATCGTAGAAACCTAAAGCGAGACTTTCTGCCGACTCGCTTAATGCGAAATATAGTCGACACGCTTTATGCAGAGCCTGTCACTTATTATTTTTTTTGCTATATGGCCCGTTTTGTAGCTCTGGTCCAACTGGCTCAGGCTTAGTTATGGTTTACGAAGTGCTAAAAAAAGTTATGGTTCACGCCTTTATAGCTAAATAAAAAAGGTTATATTGCATTAAAAAAAGTTATGGTTCACGCCCCGTCGCTGTCACGGAGGTATTAAATGTGTTTATGTAACGAATCGGTCTTATTCCTGTCTTATAACGGAACTCATACATGCATAGCTCTTTTCTCCTACTTATTTCCTATCAAAAATACATTTGACTACATTCAGAATAAAATATTGAAGCAAATAGGGAAATAAGACCACATGTAGCCTTAGAGTATTGGCCTCATTCTATGTAATAAAAGATAGTCCAATAAATTCTCCTTTCTAGCTCCCACATGGTATATGGTACGAAATGCTAGAGCCTTACTGGCCTTTGTTGCTTACTTCTTCATTTTTCTTTTGTTGCTTACTTCTTATCACAATGCCCCAGACAATAAGGCCACTCTTGGGTTTTGTTGTCTCGATCAAGCTGATGGAGACCTCACCGTCACCTCCCTCATTATGGAACTCACCAAGCTCCACCTCCATCCAACCGTCGGCTTTCTTACGTGGGAAAACAACGTTCTTTTGAGGAGGAACCGCGTTATGATTATATATACTATAAGAACTTGGCACAATGTGTTTCCGAGGTGGAACATCGGCTCCATCATCGTCCTCGACATAGCCTTGCAGGCAAACCTGCCGGATCGACTGGCTCCCAACAACGCCAAATGAGGCTTCTTGAAACGGGAAATCGAAGCTGTAAAATCTGGGTCCTAGCTTGAACACCATGTATGCCACATAGGTTGTGTTTTGAGAGAGGATGTTTCTCTGTATCTTGGCACATATCTCGAGTATGTTAACATGGCCGATTTCAGCTGCTTGTGAGAACCTGTCGAAGACGTACATACGAACATATGCATGTGATTAAATTGTGGTGGTCATGTAATGGTAAAAGGCACAAGAGCCACTAATTAATTAAAATGAAAGTTTTAAATAAAGGACTATGGCAAAAATTTGATTAAAACTGAATTACTACTAAATTTGTTGCGGAAGTACTTCCCTCAGTCCCAAAATAAGTGTCTCAATTTCATACTAACTTTAATACAAAGTTGTACTAAAGTTGAGACGCATATTTTGGATCGGATGGAGCAGTAAACAAAGTTGGGAACTGCTCGAACCTTTTGCCTCTTTTGCTGTAGCCCGGCACTGAACCTACACGTATCAAGGGCGTGTGAGCATCATTAGCTTGGGTGATCTGTAGCGCGCTGGCCGAAAACGTGAAGCACTTGGCGCCGGTGGCCTTGTCCAGCTGCATGCGCTGCAACGTACGTAGGAACACACACACACAAAAAGATATTTAAGGTGACACGCTAGTCGAGCTGAATTAAGAATCGCATTCGAGGAGTAACGCACGCACGTACCACATATTTGCCCGGGAGGAGGGCTGGTTCGTCGGAGAGGCGCCGGAACATCCCCTTCTTGGTCGACGGCGGCTTGCGGGGGAGCTCCCTCTTGGCGAACTGCGGGAGGTCTCGCGGCAGGAGGCGGGACCAGACGGTGTCTGAGTCGGCCGCGGCGTGGAAGGCCCGGGACACGGCGGCAGTGTGGAAGGCGTCCGCCGGCGACGTGAGCGATATCACGTGCATCAGGAGGTCCTCCGGCAGGCGCTCGATCTCGCAGGCGGCCGGCGCGTCCATGGCGTAGTGTGATGTGGAATTGTGAACTCCAGTAGAGAGAGACGTATATATAGAAGGCAGCTGGAGCTTGGAGGCTCGGAACCGTGCATGCTACGTAATGAAATTAGGGGATTCGAAGCTGTGCCAAGAAACCACGCAGACGTGCATGGTACGTAAATCCAGTTTGCTAAGAGGTTGGAAAAGATGACGCAAAGGAGAAAATGGCGTTTGTGCCTATTTGTCGACGCTTCACCTTTTTTGAAGTGTTTTTTTTCTTTTCTTTTGCGGGGTACTTTAGCGAACAAACTACAGCAGCACGGTCAATTTGATAACAAGTTTCGAAAAAAGGTGAAAAAAATGAAGTTTGTGAACTTTTTTTAGAACCAAGAACGTTATTTGAAGATGTAAACAGTTTCTTTGAAAATTATGAAGAAAAAATTCACAAAAAGTGAACATTTTTAAATTGGGAACATTTTGAGGAAAATCCAAATATTAAAATTCCTGGACATTTTTTGAATCTGTGAACTATTTTGGAAAAGCGAAGATTTTTCTTTAAAATTCTAAGCAATCTTTGAAATATGATTATTTTTCGAATCTGTGCACAAAATTTTAAAATCCTGAACATTTTTAAATTTCCAAACATTATTTTTCAAATATGAAGATTTTTTGTAAAGTTATGAACATTTTTCTGAAAGTGGTGATTTTTTTAATAAAATAAAAAAGAGAAAAAAACAGAAAGAATGAAAAATAAAAATGAAACCAGAAAAATCAGTAAAGAAACACAACAGACTAAAGAAAACTGGTTCAGGAACCTTCTAAAAAGTTCCCCAAAACCTGGCAGGAACTTTCTGGGATGGATTTCAAAAACTGGTTCCTGTAGACTCTGTAGTTTATAGTGCGTCTACCAAATGGGACAGCCCAATGCAGTTTGATAGGTCGCTACAATGTGCGGAACAGGGGCAATATTGCCGCAGAATGCGCAGTTGCAAAAGACAACCTGGGAGTTTTTCTTTTCTTTTATAGATTAATTTATTCAAAAATATATATCTCTTCAACCATGCATCTAAATCTCAAACCATTTTTACTATTATATTTCTCACGGCGAAATTTTTGAACTAGATCACATGTTAATAGGTTTCGTGGAAAAAAATCAAGATACCTGGGAAAAAATCAAAAAAATGGCAACCTAAAAAAATACACAAACTCGAAGGAAAAACTAGAGATCAAAAGCATGGCTGTGATTTTTCATTTTTTCCCCTATTTGAGAAGCAAAGCTATGCTTCTCGCGACAGCAAATCTATGTATCCACGAGAAGCAAATCTATGTTTCTCATGGAAGCACAATTTTTTTCTCCGAGTGCTTCTTGGGGAAACAATTTTGTTCTTCTCGTGAAAGCACACATGCTTTTTCCTTTTTGAGATGCACAGCTCGCGAAACAAATATGTGCTTCTCGTGGAAGCATGAATTTATTTTCTTGAGGAGCACATTGGAAGAACAATTTTTTTCTGAAAAGCACAACCGTGCTTCTCGCAGAAGCAAATCTATGTTTTCATAAGACCCAAATTTGTGCTTCTTCTAGAAGCATTTTTTTCTTTTTGAAGGAGCACATCATTGGACAAAAAAAAATCTCTTCAAAACCTAGGGAAATCCAGATAAAAAGCCAAAAAATCCAGAGAAATACCATCTAAATCTTGAAAACACATATGCTAAAATAAAAAACCAAAATGGAGAGGGAGCGCCAACTCGTGACAATGGTTGGGCGCCTCACTTGAGCACGCTCTCTGGGCACAAAAAATGGTCCTTGCGGGAGCCCGACAAGGGGTAATCTACAACCAGGTGGGGTTTATATGCCAATCATCAAGGAGATTTCCACGTGCAAGTATTTTTTTAATAGTTGTAATTATCTTTGAAGGTAGAGCACTGAACATAGATGCACAAAATCTTGCCAAACATTCTCTAGTACTTGATCAGGGTCGCCACCTGTGGCTCATTCACCCCCATGACCCTGCTTGTATCCTATTAATGTCCAGCTAGATGAATAAAGCTTCGCCATTTCTCAAAAAAAAAATTGGCCAAAGGAAATGCCATTGATGCATGTCCATGGCCCACTGGATGCCCAATCAAACCCATTAAGAGGCGCTTGTTGGGCGAGCAAAGGGAGTGTTCACGTGGATCCAAAAGGTTGGGCAAGAGGCTACATGTTGGTTGCCTGGTTGGGCCACCTAGTGCATGGTGATTGGGGAGAAAAAGGAGCAGTAGGTTGCATGTTGATTGGACCAGTTGTTGCATGTTGATTTGAGAGAAAAAAAAAGGAGCACTGGCTGGGACCTTTCATGCATGCACATACTTTGTACGTACAACATTTGTCATGCACATTCAGGCTAATCAGCGGAACAATTAGATTATAATGTGTGCATACAAGCATATATTAAAAACCTTATCTCAAATGCTGGTTGGGCGAGAAAGTTTTTCTTAGATTATTTTTGCAAGATGGAGGTGAGAATTTTTTCCTTTTTCTTTTTGAGAAATTTTTTCTAGCCTTTTTCTTTCCCTTTTTGAAATGGATGTGATGCTCACGTGATGCGAGAAAGTTTTTTACAATTTTGAGATAAATGTGAGATTTTTTCTTTAAGATAGAGAAACGGGCGCACAATTTTCTCTCAAGCGGCCCGCAATGACGGGCCCTAACCACTAGTTCCTATCAAAGTTGTTCCCATCTATATTGCTTCAATACACCCAATGACGAAGCTTCGGTAGGGCCAAGGCACAATAGCCCAAAGAATGGCGACAAAATACACATGATACATAAAGGGGGCCAATGCAGCTAGCGAAAGTGTTCTTTTCAAGAACGGTGGTATGCTTGGATTGCAAATCAACAACTTTATTTTAACAGAGCCATCGTATGTATATGGAGCACAAGTCAAATCAAGTACTTCATGGTACGGTGGGATCAAGACACAATTAATATATAGCCATCTTTATTCCTGATGAAGGTGACATGCTTGCAACTGGGTGAAGGTGGAGAAAAGCTAATCTCCCATGCACGGGAGGTCTGCGCCGTTGCTTTTGCTTGGAGATCTGATGCCATGTATTTATTCTGCTCGCAAGTTAGATATTTCTCTTATCACATGCAAGCACACTCTTCCAGCTATGATCCATCGCATTCCACATTTTTTCATTTTATTTCCAAATTTAAATCTATTTTATCTTTTGAACCAAAAGTACAATTTATAATCCATTTTCATATTTACACAATGCAACATCATGATATGCAACGGAAGATGGAGAGCCATGGTGAAACAATAAGATTTTTTTTGTGAATCACAATGAAACATTATTAAATTTATCACATGGAATTAATAAATTTGTATGGAACAAGTTGGAGGCATGGTGATTTAGTTGTCAAAAAATAATTTCTAAAATATATTCAATATTGGTCTTGTTTTAAAGATCTTGTCAGAGAAAACACAATCGTGCAAACAAAATGTAAATCAAACTTCTTTCAACATGCATTGGGGCATCTCCAAGGTGGACCCGTAAACATCTCGCAACCGTCCGGACCGCAGAAGCCATCCAACACCGACCTGTATCAGTCCGCGGAGCAGTTCAGACGTGATTTCTCCCGCAAACCGGAGACAAAAGTGGGGGAGGTTTGCGGGAGTCCGGACCACTCCCAAGCCCGCTTCTGACCACCTTGGCCTGCCAAAAAACCCTTCCCCCTCCCACGCGCGCGCTCCCGCCCAGCGCCAGCTGCCCGCCTTCATACCGCTGTAGAGCGCGCCGCTCCGTATGGAAGACAGCTCAGGGCGGACGCGACCTCTCACTGCTTCCACCATTGAAGCGGGCGATCGGGCGCCGCCAGCTGCACGCCCGGCTGAACACGCCTCCTCTCCACATTCATACACCCCCATTAACCCCGTGTGGAATCCAAGAAACCTATTCCGACCACACGTTCATTCATGAGCGGGCCAATATTAAACGCAACGCCGACCGAGCTCCTACGGTCCGCCCTCTATTTAAACGAGGGCAGACGTCGGCAAGAACCACACCCCTCCGCCGCTCCCCCAATCTCCTCCACCACCACTCTTTCAATGGCTTCTAAAGAGCATTTCTCCGCATACAAGCTGGCTGGGTGGCCCGCCGTCGGCCGGATACGAGCGAGGCAGGTCGCTGCTCTACCTCTTACGCCTCACCCGACGGAGCAAGTTGCCGCCCCAAGCCGCCACATGGTTCAGAAACTCGCCGCTCCAGGGACACTCGATGATGAGTGGCCAGTTACTCGGCGGCACGGCGGGGGCGCCGGGGGGGGGGCACGATGACACGGGCGTCATTGCTGCCATCGATGATCGCGCCTCCCGTGCTTGCGACCCTGCCATGTGATGTCTACTATGCAACCTTCTTCTTGTAGACGTTGTTGGTGAAGGAAATATGCCCTAGAGGCAATAATAAAGTTATTATTTATTTCCTTATAATCATGATAAATGTTTATTATTCATGCTAGAATTGTATTAACCGGAAACATAATACATGTGTGAATACATAGACAAACAAAGTGTCACTAGTATGCCTCTACTTGACTAGCTCGTTAATCAAAGATGGTTATGTTTCCTAACCATGAGCAATGAGTTGTTATTTGATTAACGAGGTCACATCATTAGTTGAATGATCTGATTGACATGACCCATTCCATTAGCTTAGCACCCGATCGTTTAGTATGTTGCTGTTGCTTTCTTCATGACTTATACATGTTCCTATAACTATGAGATTATGCAACTCCCGTTTACCGGAGGAACACTTTGGGTACTACCAAACGTCACAACGTAACTGGATGATTATAAAGGAGTACTACAGGTGTCTCCAATGGTACATGTTGGGTTGGCGTATTTCGAGATTAGGTTTTGTCACTCCGATTGTCGGAGAGGTATCTCTGGGCCCTCTCGGTAATGCACATCACATAAGCCTTGCAAGCATTACAACTAATATGGTAGTTGTGAGATGATGTATTACGGAACGAGTAAAGAGACTTGCCGGTAACGAGATTGAACTAGGTATTGGATACCGACGATCGAATCTCGGGCAAGTAACATACGATGACAAAGGGAACACGTATGTGTTATGCGGTCTGAACCGATAAAAGATCTTCGTAGAATATGTAGGAGCCAATATGGGCATCCAAGTCCCGCTATTGGTTATTGACCGGAGACGTGTCTCGGTCATGTCTACATCGGTTCTCGAACCGTAGGGTCCGCACGCTTAACGTTACGATGACAGTTATTATGAGTTTATGCATTTTGATGTACCGAAGGTTGTTCGGAGTCCCGGATGTGATCACGGACATGACGAGGAGTCTCGAAATGGTCGAGACATAAAGATTGATATATTGGAAGCCTATGTTTGGACATCGGAAGTGTTCCGGGTGAAATCGGGATTTTACCGGAGTACCGGGAGGTTACCGGAACCCCCCGGGAATCATATGGGCCTTAGTGGGCCTTAGTGGAAAGGTGAAAGGGCTGCCCATAAGGGCTGCGCGCCTCCCCCCTCCCCTAGTCCTATTAGGACTAGGAGAGGTGGCCGGCCACCCCTCTCCCTCTTTCCCCCTTGGGAATCCTAGTTGGAATAGGATTGGGGGGGGGAGTCCTACTCCCGGTAGGAGTAGGACTCCTCCTGCGCCCTCCTCCTGGCCGGCGCACCTCTCCCCCTTGGCTCCTTTATATACGGAGGCAGGGGGCACCTCTAGACACACAAGTTGATCATTGAGATCGTTCCTTAGCCGTGTGCGGTGCCCCCTGCCACCATATTCCACCTCGATCATATCGTTGTAGTGCTTAGGCGAAGCCCTGCGTCGGTAGAACATCAAGATCGTCACCACGCCGTCGTGCTGACGGAACTCTTCCTTCGGGATTAATATTAGACCTAAATAATTGTTATTTGGTGCTAGCGTTGAGCATGAACATTATATCTGGATCTTGTTTAATGCGAGACGGTTATTCATTTAAATCAGAGAATAATGGTTGTTCTATTTATATGAGTAATATCTTTTATGGTCATGCACCCTTGAAGAGTGGTCTATTCTTATTGAATCTCGATAGTAGTAATACACATATTCATAAGTTGAAGCCAAAAGATGCAGAGTTGATAATGATGGTGCAACTTATTTGTGGCACTGCTGTTTAGGTCATATCGGTGTAAAACGCATGAAGAAACTCCATACTGATGGACTTTTGGAACCACTTGATTATGAATCGCTTGGTACTTGCGAACCGTGTCTCATGGGCAAGATGACTAAAACACCGTTCTCCGGTACTATGGAGAGAGCAACAGATTTGTTGGAAATCATACATACAGATGTATGTGGTCCGATGAATATTGAGGCTCGT
Source organism: Triticum urartu (assembly GCF_003073215.2). Taxonomy (NCBI): domain Eukaryota; kingdom Viridiplantae; phylum Streptophyta; class Magnoliopsida; order Poales; family Poaceae; genus Triticum; species Triticum urartu. The sequence goes on along the minus strand of NC_053024.1, from coordinate 61,857,680 downwards.
GGCGGATATCGTTATTTTCTCACCTTCACAGATGATTTAAGCAGATATGGTTATATCTACTTAATGAAACATAAGTCTGAAACATTTGAAAAGTTCAAAGAATTTCAGAGTGAAGTGGAAAATCATCGTAACAAGAAAATAAAGTTTCTATGATCTGATCGTGGAGGAGAATATTTGAGTTACGAGTTTGGTGTACATTTGAAAAATTGTGGAATAGTTTCGCAACTCACGCCACCCGGAACACCACAGCGTAATGGTGTGTCCGAACGTCGTAATCGTACTTTACTAGATATGGTGCGATCTATGATGTCTCTTACTGATTTGCCGCTATCATTTTGGGGATACGCTCTAGAGACGGCCGCATTCACGTTAAACAGGGCACCATCAAAATCCGTTGAGACGACGCCTTATGAACTATGGTTTGGCAAGAAACCAAAGTTGTCGTTTCTGAAAGTTTGGGGCTGCAATGCTTATGTGAAAATTTGGGGATCGTCATCGAGCTGTACATGTGCTAAGAACTCGGAGGTGCCGGAGTAACGGTGCTTGGATCGGTCGGATCGGGAAGAAGACGTATGACTACTTCCTCTACGTTGTGTCAACGCTTCCGTTGCGATCTACAAGGGTATGTAGATCTGACTCTCCCCCTCGTTGCTATGCATCACCATGATCTTGCGTGTGCGTAGGAATTTTTTTGAAATTACTACGTTCCCCAACAGTTGGGCCTCCAAGTGCAGAGGTTTGTAGGACAATAGCAAATTTCCCTCAAGTGGATGACCTAAGGTTTATCAATCCGTGGAAGGCGTAGGATGAAGATGGTCTCTCTCAAGCAACCCTGCAACCAAATAACAAAGAGTCTTTTGTGTCCCCAACACACCCAATACAATGGTAAATTGTATAGGTGCACTAGTTCGGCGAAGAGATGGTGATACAAGTGCAATATGGATGGTAGATATAGGTTTTTGTAATCTGAAAATATTAAAAAAGCAAGGTAGCAAGCGATAAAAGTGAGCGTAAATGGTATTGCAATGCTAGGAAACAAGGCTTAGGGTTCATACTTTCACTAGTGCAAATTCTTTCAACAATAATAACATAATTGGATCATATAACTATCCCTCAACATGCAACAAAGAGTCACTCGAAAGACACTAATAGCGGAGAACAAATGAAGAGATTATGGTAGGGTACGAAACCACCTCAAAGTTATTCTTTTCAATCAATCCATTGGGCTATTCCTGTAAGTGTCACAAACATCCCTAGAGTTCGTACTAGAATAACACCTTAAGACACAAATCAACCAAAACCCTAATGTCACCTAGATACTCCAATGTCACCTCAAGTATCCGTGGGTATGATTATACGATATGCATCACACAATCTCAGATTCATCTATTCAATCCAACACAATGTACTTCAAAGAGTGCCCCAAAGTTTCTACCAGAGAATCAAGACGAAAATGTGTGCCAACCCCTATGCATAGGTTCATGGGCGGAACCCGCAAGTTGATCACCAAAACATACATCAAGTGAATCACGTGATATCCCATTGTCACCACAGATACGCACAGCAAGACATACATCAAGTGTTCTCAAGTCATTAAAGACTCAATCCGATAAGATTACTTCAAAGGGAAAACTCAATCCATTACAAGAGAGTAGAGGGGGAGAAGAAACATAAGATCCAACTATAATAGCAAAGCTCGCGATACATCAAGATCGTGCCAAATCAAGAACACGAGAGAGAGAGAGAGATCAAACACATAGCTACTGGTACATACCCTCAGCCCCAAGGGTGAACTACTCCCTCCTCGTCATGGAGAGCGCCGCGATGATGGAGATGGCCACCGGTGAGGGTTTCCCCCTCCGGCAGGGTGCCGGAACAGGGTCCCGATTGGTTTTTTATGGCTACAGAGGCTTGCGGCGGCGGAATTCCAGATCTATTCTGTTCTCTGGAAGTTTTAAGGTATATGGAGTTATATAGGCGGAAAAAGTATGTCGGTGGACCTCCGGGCTGTCCACGAGGCAGGGGGCGCGCCCCCCACCCTCGTGGGCAGCCCGGGACTCCCCTGGTGCAACTCCGGTACTCCGTGGGCTTCTTCTGGTCCAAAAATAAGTTCCGTGGAGTTTCAGGTCAATTGGACTTCGTTTGATATTCCTTTTCTTTGAAACACTGAAATAGGCAAAAAAACAGCAGTTCTGGGCTGGGCCTCCGGTTAATAGTTTAGTCCCAAAAATAATATAAAAGTGGATAATAAAGCCCAATATTGTCCAAAACAATAGATAATATAGCATGGAGCAATCAAAAATTATAGATACGTTGGAGACATATCACCATGCAGGCAGGGGCAGAAGCAGGGTGCACGGAGAGCGACAAGTCGGTGGTTGGTGTCTCCACGTCCACCACCATCACCGAGGAGAAGTGAAACACGGAAGTCTGCCACCGCTTGGGTCCTACAAAGGCCACCACCTAGGAGACACCGGCGTACACAGCCGGTGTCTTGCCCGGTTCTTCTCTTTGCAGGACCTCCGTCGATCCCACATGGGTTTGACGGAAGCGAAGGCGCCGCCTTCCCCTCCTGCTGAAGCGTCAGCCGGGGGTTCCACTTCGATGAGTGGCGGGGAAGCGAGCCGTCCTTTGCACTGAAGCATATACCTCCGGGGCTCCCGGCAGTCCGGTGATTGGGCTGCCGGACATGAGGAAGACAAAAGGGATTTGTGGGCGGCAATTTAGTTTAGGTATTATTATACCTTCAGAGCCGGACTAGCACCGTTGATGTAAATGTACTGAAATCCATCATGTTTATATGAAAATGCGTCATGTTTGTATGAAATTCGGTCGAGTTCGCATGAAATCCGCACTTGTTTGCAGAATTTCGTCTAGTTGGTTTGAGTTGTTGTGAAAATGTAGGTGGCTATCATTGGATGGCTGCCTCCTGCATTTGTGTCCGCAGACTGGTCCCCCTGTCCGCAAACGGATGCGAGAGGATTTTTGCGGGTTGCCGTTAGAGATGCCCTTAGCCATCCATTTATTTGAATGAAACTTAGCCAGTAGAGAATTACATGTGAATGTATGTTAAGTGAGAGAGAAAACACTATAACAGCGGTCCCACACAGCTATAAAAATGTGATGGATGCATGACACTTAAAATAACTATAAGTACAGTAATTGATTATGAATATCGCAATCGTCCTATATCCACAATATAGGAACTTTACGTGTGGTGCATCGTGGTCTTCCTATATGTAATTTGTTCATCATAAAAATTGCAAAGTTATGCATTAGTTGTTGAAAGCTCTATTTTCTTTGTACAAGTAGTCGTTGAATTTGGAAGTAGCTTTGTAAGTGTTGCTTACATGACAAACTGTCAAAGTCCAAGCAACTATATCATCAACGAGAAAAAAGAAGGAAAGTCAAAGGAATGACCAAGACGAGAAGAAACACAACCAAAATTGTAGTCTACATGACTTCTTTCTAAGTCTCACATAATTTGAATTTCTTGACATTCCATGTTACTGCAACGGATCCTATAAAATATTTCACCTTTTCTATGATCATCTCTATTTTAGGTAGAGCGGAAGGGCCACTCATTATATTAGCTATAACTAGCCTAGCCCTAGCCAATAGTGGTCAAACCACCATACTCATGACATGTTCTTGATATTGATTGAGTTGGAAGGAACGACAGCCGCTTTGTTCATGCAAGATTAGCACGTAGAAGATGGGAATTGAGGAGGTTATTTGGATATTTGTTGCCAGGCGACGTGCAATCATGAATTATTCAAGCTCAGTCTCAAGCTTTTTTTATGTTTGACCGTATTTATACTATAATAGACCAACAAACATTAGTAACATTAGATTCATGATAAAATATATTTCTGTTATTTGGTTTCACAAGCATTGACTTATTTTTGCACAAACTCGATCAAACTTTAAGATAATTTGATCCTTCAACAAAGTTGGAAGTACGCGCAAGTATTACATATGCATGCGTACCCTGGTCTGTGTGTAGGCATGCATGTAAGACCATGACGGGCCAACTGCCCCACACAACATGCATATTGTGCATGCAAATGTATATATATCAGGAAATATCAGACCTATCTCAAAAACAAGGAACCAATATCAGGACGTGGAGCGGCATACTCCATATTTTTATGGAGAAGTGAAAGACAAAAGAAAAAGCAACCTATATAACATCGCAAAACTGGAACTGAAGAAGCACGACGACCTTAATAAAACTGGCAAAACTGAGTTCAACACACGATGTATATATTTCCCGATCCATCGATCGATCTACTAGTCTCTCACGGCACCAACAAAGCTAGCAAGGCGGCCCTCGACTCAAGTCCAATCACAAATAATAATTCATATAATAACTCAGTCCGCTCAGGGCGCCGCACCAGAACACGAAGCACGAGAGACCTTTAGCCGACTCCACCCCTTTCGACAAATCTGCATACTTCCCCTCCAACCTCTCCCCTGTCCTGCATCACCCAATTCAGCGCCCAATTAGTAATCATATACACAATATCAGCATCAATATATCATATTATATATCAATGAATTCTCAGTGCAATGTAGTATTTGTTTGTAAGTACTGTAGTAGTTAGTTAGATAACAATACTTCTTTACGGAGTCCACGATTTCGCCAGCCATCTTTGCCTCTAATCTGGCTTCTGCCACCCCAGCCTCCAGCCGCTTCACATCCCTGCATCATCAAAATCCAAAAATCAAATATATCATTCGCATTCCACAAATTGAAGAGAGGAAGATAATTTCATGGAGGTCGATCGGCAAATTAAAGTGCTGTTATAAAAATAGCCATGTACTCCCTCCGTCCCATAATGTAAAACGCTTTTTGACACTACACTAGTGTTAAAAAAACGTCTTACATTATGGGAGAGAGGGAGTAGTATATATATATACACTTACGCACGGTAAGAGTGGATGGTGGCATTAGACGACTGGACCTGCGCCTTGACTAGATCCATGGAGCTCATCGCGCTCCTGTTGTCGGCCTCGGCCTTGAGCCTGTTGGCCTCCACCATCTTCTGCAGACCCTTCAGCTCCCTGCGCCCGTCCATCCAAACAATCAATCAATCATCTTGATTATGCATGTAACATGCTAAGGATGTAGCATGATTGCATGTACATACGCGGAGAAGGTTTTGTGGGCGCGGCGCTCCTCGTACGCCGCGAGGTCGTCCAGGAGCTGGCGGGCGGCCGCGACGACCTCGGCCGTCTTGTGCTCCCTGCCGTGGCCGTCCCCGTTGAGCAGCTCGATCAGCAGCGCGTTCTTCTTCTTCTCCAGCACGCTCCGGCGCTCGTTCAGCAGCTGCTTGGCGAGCTGGTCGGCCGTGGGGCCGTTGGTGGGGGCGGGGGCGGGCGCGCCGAGCAGGGAGAGGAGGTTACTGACGCTCTTGACCTCCTCCCCGTGGTCGCCGTCGCCGCTGCTCCTCGGGGTGTCGTTCATCAGCGCCACCGCCAGCTGCTTCTTCGTCCTCATCTTCTCCTCCTCATCCTAGTTAATTAGTGAATTAGCACAAACCACAGTTAATCTAGTGTCACGCGATCATACTAATTAGTCAAGAAAAATATGGTACGATCGATGTTTCAGTGGAAGTAATATTGGTCTTGCGACCTCCTTGGAGACCAGACCAGATCAGACGTTACGACAGTAGAGCTAGCTAGTCAAGTTGCTCAAACTAAAAGCCAATCAGATCATGTAAAAATAAGCTTAGATTGGAGAAGAAGTCATATCAGATCAGATGTTCCAGTAGTAACCAATGCAACATGCATATGAATGATCAAATCAAGGAAATATCAGAGAGAACAGATCGTGCTAAATTGCTAGATTAAGCTAGCAGCACCAAACTGATCATCAGATCGATCGACAGATCATAGCAAGAGAGATGCATGAACAAAGTAAATATCAAAGAGAAGAGATAATCGATCATGCTAGCTAGCTAATCACACACGTGAAAGTAAGCAGATTAAGCTTAGACAATCAAGCACCAAACCGATCAAGACTGATTGGCAGATCGGAGCAAGAAAGATGGAAACTGATCAAACCTTCAGCTGGCTGGCGTACTTGTCATAGGACGAGAGGCCGCGGGACCCGGAGGCGATGGCCGCCGCAGCTGGCCGGTGCAGGGGCGCGCGCGTTGCCGAGGAGTGGTAGTTCCTTTGCATGAGGCCGAGGAGGCGTGGCGCCGCCATGACGGCCGCCCGGCACGCCAGGTCCGCCGCCGCCGGGGACGACGCGCCCATGAGGGCGCCGCCGGCCGCCTGCTGCAAGATCGCTGCCGCCATCTCGACGACGATCAGCTCTGGTTTTCGCTTGACCTACGTGCGTGCGTATAATTGGTTACGTCAGAGGCGTAGGATCATGGAGACATATATATGGCCGGAAGGATCGTACGAGCTCGAATGTATCGTACGTGCGCATGTCTCTAGCCAGAGATTTTAAGAGAAAATGGGCCGGTATATCTGTTGATTCTCCCATGCATGCGCGTCTTGCAGGACAAGAAAAGGTCGCGCGGTTGCACGTACGTAGGTTAGCAAAAATAACTGTCGTGTCGATCATGGTCCAAATTAACCCCTACTCCTTGACTTGCAGCCCAAGATGAAGCGAGATTGCGATTGATCGTGCGTACATATATATTGGAGAGTCTTCATGTGCCCGTGTGCATCGTCCAGATACTAGGACCTTCATATTTTTTTTTGAAAACAAATTTGGAAACAAAAATCCTACGTGCCAACTTTTTTTCGGGGACGTGTCAACTTCATAAACACGCAAAATTTCTGCGAGACATATTATTATGTGTAAATAGGCGAAGCAAGAATATGCCAGTCATTCGCAAAAACAAAAAAATATGCCAGTCAGTGAAGTGCCACAAGGATGGTTCTACAGTCAACTAGTATAGACTACAGAGTAAAAACCAGGAAAACAGCCACATTGTACGCCAAAATTACAGAAAATAGTTGATGATCACTTCTTTGCAAGATGCCACCACTCCACGGAGTAATTACGTTGCAAAAAAATCATTGATCATTCGCTTAGCATTTTTTAGAGCAAAACTGACAAGGGTGTGCTCGTCAGCCTGTAGACTAGTTTTCTCTTCTTCTCCTCCCACCGTTGTCAAGGGGGTATCGAACCCAAGGTCTCGTCCTGAGAGAGAAGGTGATACAACCAGCCGAGCCGGCGAGCTTTATTGATTACTAGTAGTGGGGGCGACATTTTGGCGCCGTTTGAGAGAAACTGTGCGTACGTTTTCATTTAGAAAAATACATAGAGTCCTCGTCTCCGTCTAAAACAACATCTCAGAAAAAATAAGTAAAAAAGAAAAAATACCACCGCAGCCTACCAGCGAGCGCCACTTTGCATAACCCTCCATTTAAAAAATATCAAAGGTCCTCACCTCCATCTAAAACGAAAAAATACATTTAAGAAATAATCCTCACCTTCATCTAAAAAAATTCTAAAAGATTTCTCACCGCGGCCAACCAACTTCCGCCATGTGGCATAGTTGGTTGGCCGCCCTTCATGCGACTTTTAATGGGTTTAATGAGACAACACAAACTATTAAGAACCAAACCTCTGCGCAGATTTGAAAATTTTCTGAAATTACGAACGCAATTGTTCCTAAGGCAGAGCAAATCATTAAATGCTGCAAACATTTTCAAAAAATAGTGAACACTTTTTTGAAACGGGAACATCCTTTGCAATTCCAAAACAAAATTTGGAAAAGCGAACATTTTCTGACACTCTCGAAGAAAATTTTAAAACACGAACATTTTCTTTTTTTTTCTTCCACGAGAGGTACGCGTTTGCCTCTGCGTCGTGCCTCTCGGAAATGAAAAAATGTGTTTTCTTTTTTTTCCGCGAGAAGCACGGATTTTACTTCCGCCAGAGGCACGGGTTTGCTTCCATAAGAGCCACGGTCGTGCCTCTTTCAGAAACAGGAAAAAACATATGCTCCCAATTCGATTTTTTGTCTGGTTTTTCAAAAAAAAACTCGTCAAAACCTATCAGCATGGGATCTAGCTTTGAAGATCTCGACGTGAGGAATCCAACGATGAAAATAGTTCGAGATTTGGATGCACGGTTTAAGAGATAAAACATTTTGAATAAACGGACCTACGATCAAATGGGCGTGACCTCTGAAAAGAGTGCTCTTTAATTAGCGATTTGGGGAAAATCCCGTGCTGATTCTTACTAGGCATAGCCTAATAGTCTGTTTTTTTCGGTTTTATTCTTTTCGCCAGTTTTCTCGTATTTTTTTTGTATTCATTATTTTTAGAGGTTTCTTTGCTATTGCAATAGTTTTCTTTGGCTTTTCTTTTTTACTTCTTTATACTTTGTTTTTATTTGTTCCTTTCATCGACTTTTTTTCCTCATTTTTCTATTGTTTCATTGTCGGGTTTTTTTGTTTTTGTTTTTCCAACACATGTCTACTTTGTACAGATTGTACATTTTTCGTACACACGTAAAAACAATTACACTCATTTCACACATATATAGACATTTTAAAAATTGAACCAAATGAGCAGTACGAAAATAAAAATGTGAAGGAAAAGTAAAAAAAAACACGCAGGATATTGGCGTGACGTGGCTTTTCGTAACTGTGCTGGCCCATTTGGGGCTCGCAGCCGGCTAGCCGTGCCTAGGCAATGCAGTAAGCGGCACATAGCCGCTCCCGAAAATTCTATTTGAGCTCTTTGCTTCAAACTGTCAGCAAACGCAGAAGTAAAATGATCAAGCGTGAACAATAGACGGCCCACTTTATCACAGAGACCAACCTTTTTTTTCTTTTACTCGTTTTCATATTTACTTAGTTTTTTATTTTATCTATTTTTCATGTTTTTATTTATTTTCCTTCTTATTTCGAATTTTCATGCGTTTTGATAATGTTCAGAAATTTCAAACATTTTTCATGTCTTTAAAAATTGTGCAAAATTCAAGAAAAATATTCGTGTTTTAAATGTTGTTCATTAATACAGAAAATGTTAGAAATTTCAAATAATAAACTTTTTAAAAAAATCGTTATTTTCAAGAATTGTTCGGCTCTTTTAATTTTTTTTCGTAAATTCAAAAGTGTTTACATTTTTAAAAATAGATTGGATATTTTTAAATCGTATTTTTCAAGAATTGGTTGGGTTTTGCATTTTTTTAATATAAATTCGAAAAACAATTCGCATTTTCGAAAACAGTGATTTTCAAAAAATGTTCCTAATGTCCAAAAGTGTTCCTATTTGAAACATTTCTAAATTCTCAAAACCGAATGTTTTGAACCTGCAATTTTTTTAAAATGCCCACATTTTTTGAGAAATGGGATGTGTTTTTGAAAATTGGAAAGAATTTTGCAAATTCCAAAAATTTATCAAAATTGGAACACTTTTTTTTAAATCTGAACAATTTTTGAATTCCCAACAATTTTTTACATTGCGAACAGTCTGTCACAAATAGTGAATAAAATTTTAAATTTTAAAAAGATTCAAGATGCTAAAAATTATTGAAATTTATGTTTTAAAAGGAAAAAAAGAAGTAGGATTTAAAAAAAGGAAAACCAATAAAAAATCAGAAAAAATCAAGTTTGAAAATTCAAAACAATGTATTAGATCTGTCGTGGCTGCTGGTTCTTATAATCCGTGTTTCCTAATTAAACATCAAACCTCATTAGTTCGTTTGGCGAAAAATGAGTGCTCACTAGTGGGAGGTGCAGGGTTTGATCCGTCGCATGAGGTGCATTCCTTTTCCAATGATATTTTCACTGTTTGCGCGCGACAATGGGCTCGGGAGCTATCCCAGTGCGGCGCACGACAATCAGCTACAAACACGCGTCGTATAGGAACTCCCGATCCCGGATGTACCTATCTTTGAGACCATCAAAACTGAAAGTATGTGTTTTGCCCAACACTCGCTGTTGAGAGCGGACCTGCTCTACAGTCGTAAAATATCTACAACATGCATATGTGCACTTGTCTCACGAAAAACCCCGTGTATGTGCACTATATGGAGTAGAAGACAGATGTCGTCACAACCGCAACACGGGCATGAGTGTTTGGACTCTCGTCTGAAGAAATGGTTCATCATATGTATTCGGGCCAGGATGTCAATGCCATGCTTCCACTCTTCAATAGTTTCGACCACAACCTTGCAATCTGATTTCACGTGAATTCGGTGAACGTAGAGATCCTTAACCAGTGCCAAAGCTTCTTTGATAGCAAGTGATTCGAGAGTGGCTGGATCAACGATATATTTTTGAAAACAATAGCAAGTGCCCCTCCCCCCTCTCCTGAGAAATACCTTCTTAATCTTGACATATGGCACTCACGGCTCCGTATCCACCAATCCTTGTGAGCGTGTTTGGTTTCTTGTGTCGCACCTGGCTCGCACCCGCCATGCAATATTCAGTCCGTTTGGTCCCATGTATGCCATCCCCAGCCTGGCGCGCCAGATGCAAAAGGACACTTCTCAGCCAGGCTGAGGGGAACGCAGGATTTGGGCGTTTCCCTCGTGCAGGCCCAACTGGTGCAAATTGGTTGCACCTGCAATGCAGGCGTGGGGTAACGATTCCCTCGCGGCGGTGGCGGTCAGAGCGTCCCCTCGCCTCTCGCGTCTCATTTCTTTCTCGTTCCTAGCTCGAGCTCTCACCTCGCCACTCGTCGCCGTTCCCAAATCCGTGACGGAGATCGTCGAATCCTCGTCAATGTCCTCCCCAACGCTAGCTCCACCGCCCGCCGTCAAACTCCGCTGCCAACGGTGCCTTCACAACGGCCGTTGCTCTGCGAGATCTACACCCCATCGATTGGATCTGGGTGGTTGGGAGCCGGAGGCCCGCCGCCAACGCCGCCTTCCTGTCGCCCATGCTCTGCCAGATCTACCACCCATCGATCCGAGCATGGTGGATGAGAGCTGGAGACCCAGGAGGTGCCAAGTCGTCTGTATACCATCCCATTGAAAAAGTAGCAGGAGCCGCCCGATGTGTGCTTCGTGTTTGTTACATATTTGTTCCAGATCCTGTATTAAGTATTTCTAATCTCCCATCTTGACCTTGTTTTTGCTCTGAATGGTGAGAGGCGGATGTGGGATTCCAAGTATTGTCCGAGAAACAAACGTCAACTGGTGCTAATCTTCTCATCGGTTGTCTGTTCATCTGCATCCGCTGTACTAATTGCTAGCTAGTGGTGTTATTTTGTTGTGAATTCCTCTTTAAATGTCCATCTACTAGTCACTGTTTCTACTATGCTATTTGAGACAAACAGCAGGTCTAATGCATGGAATTAAGCTCTAATGTGACTTTGTTCAGTTTTTTTACTTGTTTGAGGAATTTCTAATAAATACAATTGAAACTTGATTTTTGGTTCAGAATCTCTAATGCAGCCTACCAAACAACATCTGTGGTATACAACAACTCTGGTGCATAGATATCCTACAGCCCACCAAACATATATCTCAATTCAGCTTTGCACCCACTCAACCAGGCCAAGCCCAGCCAGGATCCTCCATGCGATGCAGGCTGAAGCTGCCCAGACAACCAAACACACCCACATATATTCGCATGATTTTCTGGAGGGTCTAGCCATTGCGCCGGTCTGGGTACTGAACTTGTAGGCGAAACTCCCTAGATTTCTGAAGGATTGAATATCGGATAAAAAGGAAGATATAAAGCGATGAGTTGACATGGGACTCTAGGAGATATCTTCATGGATTACTTTCCTCCATGCCCTGCAGATTGCCCATCAAGTGACGGTCATCGGGGTAAATTCCTTGTGGGACATGATTTCATGCAAGGAAAACAACCAGTTATGAAGTTGTTATACATGAAATAAATAGATCGGTCTTCAGCTTTTACCTCTGGCAATTTTATTCATGAGTTTAGGACCTTGAATGTCGAGGCTTACAATTTAGCAAATCATGCACCTTCTTTAGGGGTTGACCTGCATGCTTGGTTAGGCCAACCCAACTAACTTCTCTTCGTCCCTATAAACATTGTGACGGATTAATACAACTATGTGAGATTGTCTAGAAATGTGTTTCTTGTACAGGTTGCAGTTGCACCCCTATGAGCCCGGTCCTGAGCCCACATGTAAGTTACAATAGTGCTATCAGCATTCCATTTGATATCTACAACCACCCGTAAACAAGTCTGATCCATAGCACAAGTAGTATAACTATATAGCCACAAACCTGTAATACCGATGCTGCACTCACAAAATCCTCAAACAAGGGAGCTGTCAAAAAAAAGGGGCTGTGGGAATTACATGTAGAGATGCTTAAGGAAGGTCATGGGAGCCTCGGCTCATGTCTTTTTTAAAAAATAAAAAAACAAACCAGCAACTTTATTCATTTGAAACAACAAGTAGTACATCGTTTGTGAGAAAGGCTACATTGCATTTAAAGGCTCCTCAAACAATAGTCAGATGAAACCGAGCCAACCTAGCAAGCTCATGAGCAACCTTTATTTGCTTCTCGATTACAATGCTCGAACCTAGTAGAAATAGGAAAATCACAAGAAAAATGACAACAGTCATAAAAAATCAACGTCGCCACACCCATTGGCTGTCCTTCATTCTTCATGGTGTCAATGACCCCAAACTGCCAGTATTAATGACGAGATGATTGCACCCTACCCATTGTGCAAGTGATAGGCCAAACCTGAGAGCCAAAGCTTCAGCTGTTAAGACACAATAGTGCTCCTAAGTAGGTCTTGGTCAAAAGATGTGTCAACATTAAGTTTACAACGGCTCATGTCCTTGATGGTGTCCTTGACCCAAAACTTCTTGAAGTACATGCGTGTAGAGAAGTTTCTGAACTCGAGGAAGATGTCGCCCAAGAGGCACCGACGACGATGTGCATAGCACTATGAAGGCACATGCCTACATCAGCAACTAGCGCAAAACACCATGTCGCCCCCAAGCCTCACCATATTCCCCTCCAATAGACACCACGGGCATCTAGGCATCGTTTCCAAGGAAGGGATGCGATGCGCCACCATCGCCGCTGGCGGATCCGATGAACCAGACCTAGGGTTTAACAATGCCTCCATTGAGACGACAGTTTTATATTAAGACACGACAAATTTATTTCTAAGAGATGACATTTTTATATTAAGACACGACAAATTTATTTTTAAGAATGACATTTTTATATTAATAGATGATATTTTTTATATTAAAGATATTGAATTTCTATTTTTATTAAAGAGATGGCATTTTTATATTAAGAGATGACAGCTTTAGGTACATGGCATTTTTTCTCTGTTTTTGGTCCATGGCATTTAAAATAAATAAGACAGTAACTGGGCCTATGGGCTAATGGGGGGTCCCTCCCCTCGCGAACGATCCACCGTTGTGCTCCGGGATTTAGCGCATTTTCGGTAGCTTTGCTTACTTAAATTTGTGTGTAGGATGAATGGAAGTTTTGATATTGGGAAGAAGATTACATTGATCTATTGATAGCATGAAATTTGATAGATGCTTGTGTACTCGTTGCTAGAATAGAGGCTAGAGATGAGACTAGATGCCAAGCAACGTCTACTTCGTCGGAATAAAAAGAAAAAAAATGTGCAAGCCCGAGAAGCCGTAGATAGTAATAAAGACATAGAGAACGTATTATTCTAACTAGTAGGAGCAGCTATGAAAGTTGAATATCTTTTAAAATGTCTAATTGTGGTTTCTATTTTTTGGTTTTGCTATCCTAGCCAAGAATTGGTGAATTATGTACTATGTATCAAAATGTCGTTGAAAAAAAAAGAAAATGTGTTTCTGTGACAAAAAAATGTATACATAGAGGCACCAGCCGGCTGTGGCGGAGCAGATGCGTTCGCGTGAACTGCCGGACGCCGCGTCATTGCCCTACGCAGACGGATAAAAAACGAATAAAACAGAGAGTGCAGCGTTTCGGTGCCCAGATTCATCTGCACCCGTCCAGAAAAAAATCATACAAAATTCAAAACAAATTCAAAAACTTCCATTTTTTTTTGCATGGTAGACAATTTACCACGTGAGGTCCACTCCAAATTTTAGATCATTTGGACTTCTGATAAGCTCTCAGCAAAAAAGACAAATCGGATCAGAACAGTGCATGAACAGTAAACATTTTTATAGACTTCGAATTTGTCTTTTTTGCCGAGAGCTGGTCAGATGTCCAAATAATTTGAAAATTGAAGCGTACCTCACGCATCAAATTATCTGCCACACACAAAATTTTTGAATTTTTTTAAAATTTTCTAGTATTTATTTTAATTATTTTCGTAAGGGGGATGCAGCTGAGCCTGGGCTCAGAAGTGGATTACCGTAAAACGGACATTTATTTGGTACCATGCGTTGGAGTTCGTTTACATCATTGTTCCACGCCCGTCAAAAAAAAAAAAATACATCATTGTTCCACTGTTGCTTTACAAGGAAGGCGGTGTCCGTCCGCGACGGGGCGACTCCGATGACCGTCTCCTTCCTCTCGCCGTTCTTGAAGATGCCGCGCTCGGGGCTTCCAGCGGGGGTGGCGACGGCGCCTCCGGGCATCAGCCGCCACGTTGGCTGCGGGAGGAGGGATGAGGAGCCGTCGGGTAGTTGGTTCTGGAAGGTTGACCTACTGCTTCGCTTACCTCCCCGTCGTCGCCAGCTCCGCCTCCCTCCTACCTCGCGCCGCACCATGCCACCCATCCTCTATCGGACCTCCCTGACATGATAGATCCTGCACAGCACAGTGCAGTCTTCTTTGCCCCAATGCCAGCCGCTCAGAACACGCCGCGCACGGCAGCTGTTCGACCAAATGTCGCCACGGAGATGCCCTCCCCCCTCCCCGAACATACTTATTTTCTCATTCTCACTCCCAAACATAGTTTTCCCTGCTTAGCCCCCCTCTCTCTCCTGTCCTCTGGCTCACTCAACTTTCTCTTCGGCCTAACACTTGCCAGCAGTTATACGGACTGAATGCATGCGCGGTGTGCTGTTCACCAGCAAATCAGTTGAGGTCTGCAGTTGGAAGCCCATGCCGGGAAGCAAAGTTGCTGTCAGCTTATCACCGCCTCAGCCTCAGATCGACACACTGTCATGACCGGAGTGGGCTGGCGCCATTCAAACAGAGGTGAGTGAGGCATCCTCCCTCCCTCGTTTTACACATTTACTCCTTCCTGCCTGCCTGTGACGGCAATTGTGCCCATTCACCATTGTGAAGCGGCACATGATTGTCTTCTGTACCCTTCTAATACGTGTTGCCCCGTCTTAGCTGTTACACTATTGTTCACTACAGTTTGCAAAATATACTACTGTCGATCAATGCTACATACAAACCCCGTGGCCTAGTGGGAAGCTCCATGTTCGATAGTTAGCATAGTTAGCGTGAACTAAGGGCGCATCGATCATGAGTTTCTTAATTAGGACCTTGATCAATTCCCATTTCCCAAGTCTTCTCACATCTGGCTAAGTACAGCCAAGTTCAGACCTGCAGGCTCCCTTAATTAATTAGTAGGATCTCGATCGGCGCCCAAGCCTTCTCACAGCTAAGTCTTGTTAACAGTTAATCAATAACTGGCCAGTTGATCCAGAGCTGGCTGATAGTAGCTAGCAACTCTCAAGCATATTTAGACTTATGAATTGAGTTGTTTAAGCCAGCTGGGATGGTAGGTCAGACTAACTGTTCGCGTGTCGTTCTTATCTATCTGATCACATGCATATACCCATCCATCCCCATTTGACATTTGATGATCAACTGGCTGGCTTGCTGGACTAAGATAATAATTGGTGCGGATGTAGATCCTACATCCATTGAATCTGCGATATGATGTCTAGACAGCTTGATATTGGACAAATTAATGGATCAACTCGGCCTGTTTGATTAAGATATTGGTCTCTCGCCGTCCAGATTAATTGAATTTGTAATATTAAGTCCATAGACCTGTAATGTGATGTAAGAGCAGCTAGCTACTGGACACATCAATTAGTTAATAAATTCGTGCAATAGCCAGTACTTGTTGCGTGTTTAACAAAACGGACTTAATTCATCTAGCTTGCGAGTCTTGTTTGAAGAGTATGACACACTACTTGGTTGATTGGAGACACATTCATTTATTGATTAATTAACATGTATGACAGCTAGCTGAGGTAATATATCTAGACACTGCAGCTGGCCGCTGTCTTAACGTGAAGGTTCCATCAATCGGCTAAATCAATGAGTTTCTTAATCAGGATCTCGATCCAAGTCTAAGTTCTCTAAGCAGCTGTCAAGTTTTTTTTTCTTCGATCTATATGATAATTTATAAATTGGGCATCTTGCTCCACTAGCTAGCTTTATAACCCCGACCCAGATGCTACCCAAATCAGTTGCTTGCTTCAATTAAGTAGCTAGACAACAACCACACAACCTAGTAGAGGCGGAGAAACCTGGAAATTAGCCATGGCGGAGTTCGCACTTGGATTGACCAAGACAGCGGTGGCGGGGACGGTGAGCAAGGTGAAGTCGGCGATCGAGGAGGAGACAAAGCTGAGGGTGCGTGTGCAGGAGGACCTGGTGTTCATCACGGGGGAGTTTGAGATGATGCAATCCTTCCTGAACGTCGCCAACGCAGAGCGCGCCAACAACCAGGTAGTGCAGACATGGGTGAGGCAGCTCCGTGACCTGGCCTTCGACGTCGAGGACTGTGTTGAGTTCGTGATCCACCTCGACAAGGCGTCACGCTGGGACTGGGTGCGGCGCCTGACCTCGTCCCTTATCTGCATGGCAAGGCCGCCGTTGCCCCTGGATGAAGCGGTCGAGGAGATAAAGCGGCTCAAGGCAAGGGTAGAGGATGTAAGCCAGAGGAACACCCGCTACAACCTCATTGGTACCAGCGGCAACGATGATGGCTCCTCAAATCAGCAACTTCAGCCATTTATGCGTACTAGTTGTACATCGGCAACAATGGCGACATTCCACGACCTAAGGGAGGTTTGGAAGGCCATGGGAAAGCTTTGCGATCGCCCCTGCGATCTGAAAAGGTTGATCGATTGCCAAGGCAGTGAGCTCAAAGTGATCTCCCTATGGGAAAGTACGCAAGCTGATGTTGTTGCGGAACTCGGGTGGGCAAGTATTATGAAGAAGGCATACTATGACCCAGAAACTTGCCAAGAATTCAAGAATCGCGCCTGGGTAAAGCTGAGCACGCATCATCCTTTCAACCCGGTAGAGTTCCTCAACAACTTGCTGACTCACTTCACATCTAACCACCACCACCACCATGATAATATGTCCAAGCTCGCGTTGGAAGTCAGCCAGCATAGGTATCTCATTGTCTTAGAGCAAGAATTGTCCAGTGTCGCAGAGTGGAATGCCATTAGAATGTGCCTCCCAGATGGCGAAAACGGCAGTCGGATTGTCGTCTTCACCAAGCACTTGGGAATTGCCCTTCTCTGTGCTGGGAACCCCTACCAAGTATCAGAGCTTAAATGCTTCTCTCATGATCGATATCTTTATGCCATTTTTCCCAAGGTAAGTACTCAAGTTATACAATTATTATGCTCTTGTACCTGTGTAGTCTTTTTTACTTGCATGCAATTATATCTAGCTAGTTACCCATGGTACCTGTAATTAAATTAACTTAGGGTACTTCTATTTAGATCCGTCCAAAAATATAGAAGGATTATTTTAATTGGTTCGTACTCCATCCATCCCAAAATAAGTGTCACTTATTTTGGGACGGAGGGAGTACAAGTCTAGTTTAATCATAACATTTTAGTTTCAATTAAAAATCTTACTAATATGCCTTGATTCGATGGATGGGGAGAGAGTAGAAAACAAAATAATTATTTATTACTTGTTATTTTTATGGTTCTATATGCTACTTAATTTGACCGTTAGTTTGACAAATTTACATTAATCACAATGCACATATTTGGAAAATTGTGATATTAATTGTGGAAAAATATATGTTTTCACCTATAAAAGGAATTTTAGGAATCTCAGCTCAGGTCTATTCAATAGAGTTCGTTTTGATCCAAGAATCTAGCGAGCAAGATCAAACATTAGTTCCAAATGTTTTCTACGACTGGGTGTAGTTACTTCCATTTTTGTTTCATACATTCTATGTAGTATCTATCATACCGGGGTGTATGTACGCGTAGTATGTACTCCCTCCATAAAGAAATATAAGAGTGTTTAGATCACTAAAGTAGTGGTGTGGTCTAAACGTTTTTATATTTCTTTACGGAGGGAGTAGTATATAAAAATGTTTAGGTAGTTTATATACTACTCCCTCCGTCCCATAATATAAGAGCGCTTTTGACACTATACTCCTTTCTACATACATTTGTATGTATTTCAAAAACGCTCTTATATTATGGGACGGAGGGAGTACTTTTTAGGTAGTATGTACCACATTTTAAGCATACTCCTTTCTACGTACATTTGTGTGTATTTCACAAATATAATGAAAACCATGGGCCCACTTGCATTTTTTTTCATATAACTCATTTTGAGTATCTTAGATATAATATACGAACATACTAAAAATGATAAATAGCGTATATACTACCGCATGGTAGTATATTAGACATGGGTGTAACTACATCCGGTAGTAGGAGATATATATATATGAGAGGGAGAGGGAGGGGAAAAAGAGAGAGAGAGATTCTTTTTCTTTTTTTTACCGAGTGAGTCCCACCTGCCCGTAGAACATGGTCAAAGCCCTTTGACCTGATGGAAACAGCAGGGAGGGGTAAAACTAAGTGCGATTTAAAGGTTCAGGGGAAAAACTGAGCGTAGTTTGAAACTAGGGGCAAAACCAATTAGTGGGAACCTACTAAGGGCAGAAATGTAGAAGTTCTAAAGAATTAAGGTAGAGTATGTAGCTACCATTAAGCTATCAGCTAGCTAGCTAGTCATAATTAATTATAATGTGTACGCTTGCAGGTTTATTTCTTGCTCTTGATGCTTCTAGTATATTAGTACTACTATATAGATAGTTAATGAGTCGGTTTGGCAATAGCTAATATTATGCGAGAAACATATGAACTAGCGATGTAATAACATTACTAATGTTTTGTTTGGTATTTTTTTACTCCCCAGTTTGCACATTACACAGTTTCCATTTAAATTAGCTGAAAGAAAATGCCATGTATACTATGCTGATACGGGTAAATCAGGCTATTAACATTAAATCGGTGGATTAACAACTTACTCAGCACCTCATAGGTATTCTTCCATATTTATACTCAATGGCCACAACTTAGACATCCAGTTTGCCAAATGGCTACACTGCTAACAATAGCTTTCCAAGCACGAAAGCATTTTCACAGCAGATAGCCGACAGCTGCTTAAACCAGAGCCCAACCAAACACCCCCTTATAAAACACTGTTGTGTGCTTAATTTATGTTGATCGTTATTTAATTTATTCCACCATGTTGCCCTAATTAATAAGTATTTAAAATTTAATTCATTGCTGCAGGGTTGTGGGCATCACATAGGCTTTGATGAATTCATTTGCCAAATAAGACGACAGAATGGTGTTATTATCTCCTTATTCTGGGAGGATATTGATGTGAAACGCCAGTTTATGAATATTTTTTATGATGACACCTGTAAGTTGAGAGTACCTGACTGTTTGAGAGTACTTGACGGAGTGAAATTTGAAAACTGCTACCAGTTTAGCGTTACTGAAACATTTCTAGGCACTCGACTTCGAGAAGCTAAGCCACCACCGTCCAGGCTGTCTGACTTGGCTCGCAACGCTTGGACCTTACTTATTGAATCTTACCCAGAACAGGAAGAGAACGAAGCATATGATGAGCTCTGGGAAATGGATGACGAGGATATATTTGAAAGGTGTCGTAAGCTTTTAACTGAACACGATTACCTCCTCATTATTGATGTGGAGTCTCCCACGGGATGGAACTTCATAAAACAACACCTCTTATGTGAGTCTACTAGAGGTAGTATCGTTGTTATGACAGGTCAACAATGTGTGGCCACACATTGTGTAGATCATATTGAATATCGGGCGCTCAACCTCACAGATCAGATTAAGGTATGTACACGCACAAACGTGTGTAATTACAATAAAATAATAATGATAAATGCCCCAAAGTAATTTAACAGCAAGTTAACGATGCATATATACTTGTAGGATTTTGATCAGCAAGACCATTCTGTACACACAGATGGAGGAGGTGACATAGAGGAAGAAGACAAATTTGAACTTGGTATGCTTGTTGGGCGTGAGGATGACATGAGCCTCCTCCTCCTGAGGATTAGTGTGCACTCGTGTGTGTCCGTGTGGGGTATTCCTGGTGTTGGGAAATCAGCTATCGTCAGAGAAATGTACAATAATTGCAGACACGAGTACAAAAGGTATGGCTGGGTGGATGTGCCACATCCGTTCAATTTGACAGACTTGTCTCGAAGATTGCTTATGGATCTTTATTCGGATGATGTTGATGCCAAGGAAACTTCACTAATTGGTATGATGGAAGGCCAAGACCCTGTTCGAGAGTGTTGTAAAATTCTGCGTGCAAAAAGATGCTTCATTGTTATTGATGGTCTGCGGTCCACGCATGACTGGGACTTGATTAAAGCAACCTTGTTATCTCATCCTAGTGGTAAAACTATAGTCATTACACGTGAAGAAAGCATTGCCACACATTGTACATCCATACAAGAAACCGAAACTCTCAACATCAAATGTCTGGAAGTTGACATGGCCCTTGATCTCTTCGAAAAGGTATGAAACTCATGTCCATGTGACTCTCTCTAGTTGAAATTTGAGAATTTAATTAATTCGTATCTGAATTGTGTAGAAAACTTTGGATGGCAAGCTACCGTCTCAGCATTACACCGAGGCAGAGGCGGCTTTAAGGATTACCATGTCCAAGTGTGGCGGGCTTCCAGAATTAATAGTTTCTATAGCAGAATCGATCTGCTTACTCGTACAGGGCAGTGAGTTCTCTGAGGTCTTGGAGTTTCTAAATGCTGACTTCATGAAAAATTTGGGGATCAATCCATCTCCTAAGACAAGGGGCCTGCTTTGTTGGATGCAATCCTACTTTGATGCTTGCTCAGATGAACTCAAGCCATGCATCTTCTATATGTCAGTCTTCCCTACAGACCAAAGCATTAGACGGAGGCGTTTGCTCAGGCGGTGGATCGCGGAGGGCTACTCATCTGGTGGTGATGGCACCATGGAGGAGAAGGGAGAAAAGCTCTTGTCTGAGCTCACGAAGTTGAGCATATTATACCAGGAGCAGCAGACATCATCAACCTACAAGGTCAATGGTTTCTTCCTTGAATACATCAAGTCACGGCCAATGGAAGATAACCTTGTGTTTGCACTAGACGGGACATGCAGCCCCAGCCCACGACTCACTGGACAACACCTCACCATAAGCAGCAGCTGGGACAGAGATGATATTGTATTCAAGAGCATGGACTTGTCACGGGTACGATCATTGACAGTGTTTGGGGAGTGGAGGTCATTCCTCATTTGTGACAAGATGAAGATGCTTCGCGTGCTTGATCTGGAGGGCACTAGTACATCAGATAGTACTAGTGTAACAGATGATGACCTGGAGAAGATCGGGAAGCAGTTTCCTCGCCTCAAGTTCATGTCCCTGCGAGGATGCGTGCACATCACTCGTCTCCCGGATTCATTGTGTGCCATGAGGCAGCTGGAGACTCTGGATGCCAGGCACACCTCCATAGTCGAGCTCCCACCTGGTATCATCGCCAAATTACACAAACTGCAGTACATTCGTGCTGGCACCACCGAAACAAGACGACTCGTCTTGCTACCAGGGGCAGCAGCACCGGCAGGAACGCCATCACCACCAGAACCACAAGAAGATGGTCATCATTCCACGAGCCCTACCGTACGAGCCGAAGCAGCAGCATCATGGGTGGTCCAGGGGGCATCTTCAGGGGCATGGAAGAAGAGGGCAGGTGGTTTGGAAGAATCCTGCAGCAACTGGTGGCTGTCCAAGAATCAGCTGAATCTGCGTAGACGCAGGCGTGTTGATGCAAATGGTGGTGGTGTTGAGGTTGTTCCCACTGCTTCAGAGGGGATTGGGAAGCTGACGCAGTTGCATACACTTGGTGTTGTAAATGTTGCATGTGGAAAAGGCGGCTTCCTCCTCCTCAAGGAGCTAAAGAAGCTTACCCAGTTGCGCAAGCTTGGGTTGTCCGGCGTCAACCGTAAAAACTGGCACGACTTGTGTTTTGTCATCTCAGGTCACCGCCATCTCCAGTCCTTGTCGCTGCAACTGTTGCTGCTGGAGGAGGACGGCAACTATGACTTTGCTTCTTTCGACGACATCTCCGTGCCGCCCAAGACCCTAAAACGCCTTAAGGTACTTTACACTACTGGTGCAGGCGCAGGCGCAGGTGGTGCATGCATAAGTCTAGTCTGGATCAAGCAGCTTCCCAATCTCAGAAAGTTTGACCATAACTTGACGATATCAAGTCAAGAGGACATAGACATCTTATATAGCGATTATTATGGATCAATGGGGCGTCATCTTCGTGTCAAGCCAATTCAGCAGCAACTAAGTTTTGATAAGCAGGACCAAGTTTCTTATAGGTTCCATGTCGGCACCCTCAGGATTGATTGCAGGAGCATCAGCTGTAAGGTTGAGTTTGGAGGTTCAAGGGATATGTACACTGAAGCACTCAACATTCATTGCTGCAGCTCTTGTGGTGGATCAAGTTGTTTGCAGATTGTTGGGTTACAGCATATAGGTGAGCTCAAGGAAGTCTTGGTAACGGGTCCGTGCAGCGATGGTTTCAAGGAAGAATTGCGCAAGCAACTTGATGAGCATCCTCTCAAACCTCAGCTGAAGCTGTTAACTTGCAGATCGCACTAGTAGCAGAGTGTTTGTTAGATTGTTTTAATTTTCTGTTGGGCGCTTAGCCGCTTACCAAGCAGGCCGCTTGGTATGTTTGTTAGATTGTTACTTGTGTATATGTAATATAAATCAGCTATGCATTCATCCTCTTGCAAGTTTTAGCGTTTTAATGATCGTGTTTCATTTCATAAACTGCAAAAGCAGCTGCCACACATATGCATATTACAGCTAGTACCATGAATTGATATTGCCTCTTCTTTTTTACTCGTTGGAAAAATCTCATGATTAATGTTCGGCCATTGAGCCATGTACATTGCAACCGGCGACATGAACAACTTGCAGCAACGAGTATGTGACATCCTGCAACGAGTGTGTGTTACTAATGTCGTGATGAAGCGTGGTAAGACTCATTTACACAGCATGCCACAGAAACCTTCCTATGTACTCCATCCGATTTTATTTAGTCCGCGTATTAGATTTGGTCAAAGTCAAGTTTTGTAAACTTTGACAAAGTTTATAAACAAAAATATTAACATATAGAATAACAAATCAATACCATTAGATTCATTATTGAATGTACTTTCACATCATATAGATTTGCTATGGTATGTTTATATTGTTTTCTATAAACTTGGTCAAACTTTATGAAGTTTGACTTTAGTCAAATCTAATATGCAGAGTACATAAAACGGAGGGAATGTAAAATGTTGCAAAAATATCGGGATCAAACACCGGCCTAATTCAATTCCTCGGACATCAGATGCTCTGTCTTTCGTTGAATCATTCAGGCTTCCCAGTAGCTTCCATCATCGCCTTCGCTTGGATCAGCTTCTCAATCTGCTTCACAATCTGAGGGGGAAAAAAGAAACATCAAACGTGTCCACCATTAGCCATGTCTACCAAAAAAAAAGGCCAAATTTGGAGTTTTTACAGGCATGGATTCATTAGGCTGTTGTTTAAGATACGCTAGATGACTCGTTGCGCCAATGGCGCAAAGGCCGAGAGGGAGCCAAGTATTGTGAGAATATTTAGACACCCAAGTCGAAAAACAAATGTGGCCAACATTCCCCCATCCTTTGCTTGAAAGCCGCCTTTTCTCACCGGATCTAACATAGATACATGATTCTTCAAGACCAAATTTCAGAGAAAATATAAAGCATGCAAGGCTTTAAGTTGTACTATTAAGACCATACCACCATATCTTTATTTAGTTTTTTTGGAAATCTAAAGGTCTAAGAGGATGGTACATGTCAGAAGATGTGAATCCACAACAAAAAACTAAACTAACTTCCAAACAAAAATTTCAAGTTTGGAAGCCACAAAGAAGCAGCCCAGATCTCTCGTTGTAGTGCAGGTACATGTCCTTAATCCCGCGTCCACATCCCATAATTTTTCAACACCTAAATCCACGAAAACCAACCGAAGGAAATCATGGCAGAAACATGCGCCGTGGCTTACGTCTTCAAGAAGGACTTCTTGGCATTATTGTGCAGGTTGGACACAGCAATCCTCGCTGCGAGCTGCAGAAGAACCACACAGGCACCTTTCTTCACCTTGCCCTTGGGAGGAGGGGGCAACACTTGCAGCGCGGTGACAAGGCTTTGCGAACGCCGCCGACGAGAGCGCGTAGCCAGGGGCGGAGCCAAGATTTAAACATGAGGGGGGCAAAGAAGACAATGATCACTTACGCACACATGAGATAAAAATTAGACTAAGGCAAGAGGGGTTAAATGCGAACCCATGTTACTTTTTCCATGTCACTCTACTCCTCCGCAAATGTGGACACACAAAAACGATAGATAAATGCACTGTCCGGAGCAATTCGGGCCGCAAGGTGCAATTTTTTACGAAGAATAAAGCATCACAGATAACAAGAAGTTCGAACAACAGATTGACATCAGAGGATAGAAATGCATGTTTTGAGATAAAAATAACTTCATTTAAGTTGATTAAATTTAGGTCCATAACTACGAAGCTCATTTGACATAATCTAATTGAAGGCGACCTTTTAGCAAGAATTTTTTCAGTATTGTGACCATATGACTTTTCAAAGAAAGCCATCTCCCATCAAAAGAAAAATCACCGATAATTAGTAAACTAATCAATTTCTTGTATGAAAGTGAACCTACTAATTAGAAAAGTAGGCTGCAGTCAATCAACAAAAGTGTATCGTACATAGTACCTTTAAATGAGAGTGCTTGAGGAATACCATACGGTTATCAGCAGGGATCACCAGACTCGAATAGAACATGTGGATTATAGACATCGAGGTATGATTAATAGAGGCAGCGACAGCGGCGTCCACCGCGGTGGTGACCTTATGTAGCATCTGGGCCACTGGAATCGCGGCAAGCAGCGGCGAGGCGGCGTCGAATACAATGACCGGCGGCGTCGAACCGATCTAACCTACCCGCAGACATCTGCTAGGTTTCATCGAACAGGCCAAGCAACTCATCTCTGAATGGCTAAACAACGTGTGCATGGGCTTCCTTTGGGCTTTGGACATACAGAGCGCAACAACAATTGAGCTTGGGCCTTAAAACTACCGACTAATTACAATCTACGTGTCATTCGCACTTGGATACTGCTGCATATCTCTATTCCTAATGGAGCAGTTGGCAGTCTCCGTCGGTCAATTTTCGTCCCACCTCCGCTGATTTTTTTTCGTCCTAAAAAAAATCCACGAAATTTCGTAGGTTACAACTCCCACCTTTCATGGTTTTTTTACCTCGCAACCCACCCGCGAAAAAAAACCGTGCCAAAAAAACCCTACGATCGATGCCTCCAACCCCCAACCTCCCCCTGGCTCCCGGCGCCGCCCGCCCCCATCTCCTCCCCGATCCGGCGCCGCCCGCCCCCATCTCCTCCCTCACTCCCGGCGACGCCCCACCAGATCCTTCGCCGTCGCCCTCGCACATCAAGCCGCCGCCGATCCCCTCCCCCATCTCCCTCCCTCAAACGCCGCCGCCAGTCGCTGCCGCCCCCGCCACCTCCCGTCGCGGCCGCCACCACCACCTAGGGTTGTGCTCTTCTCTGGCGTCGGCCCGTCGCCCTCGGCCCGATCTCCGGTCGCCGTCCTCCACCGCGTCGGCGGCGGCGCCGCCGCGTGGCGCCACCTGCTGCTCCTCCTCACCGCCCAACTGCTCGCGCTCGCCCTCCTCGCGTTCGCCTCCAGTGGCGTGGCGGCGGCGTGGACGACGCCGGCTCCCCTCGCCTGGCCGTGCCGGCCCCGTCGAGGCTGCAGTCCCTCCAATCCTCCGCCGCCTCCTGCGTCGAGGTACTCGCCGCCCCCGCCTTCCCCTACCTCCGCGGCTGGTCCTTCCACTTCGACGCGTCAGACACCCACCATCCCAGAGTACTACCTTTCCAATCTCACCTCCGCCCTCTTCCTCGCCGGTCGCCGGCCGATGTGTCCGACCTGTGAAGCAGGAAGCTTGTTCGATGAGAAAAATCCCTGCCTCACGATTTGCTTCGTGAAGGCCAGAATTTCGCTCTTTGTTTGTCTACTGAAAAACCTCCATGTGGGGATAGATGTCATCATAGAATGCGTGCAGTAAAATTATTCTGACTGTATTCTGTATCATTATTTTGGTTAGTCTAAAATAAATAATTTGGTTAGATTTGTCTTGAAGAATAGATTCAACCTATACTTCTAGGTTTTGATACAGAAAATAGAAATTCGTTGCCAAAGCTGTGTATGGAGACTATTTCAGTATCTGGAAGTACACTTGTGACCGGAGGCATGGCCGCTGTTGCTGCCAACATAGTGGAAGTGAGCGCAATCTGGGAGTAACAAGCACACTGTTTAGTAGGTGCGTTGTCCCTAGATTTTTTTATCCATGAGTATACCGTAGTAAATTGCATACCTCACTGGTGTACAGGGATCTAGGATCATGTAATGTAATAAAACAATGGTCCATTATGTTCCACTGGCTCTGATCTCAGTTAAAAGTTACTTGCAATTTTTATCCTTATTTTATTTATTCGTAAGGTATCTGACAAATGTGTTTGTGGCATAGTTCCCAACTAACCGTTGCTGATATTTGTTTCTAGGAGGGGATGGAGAGCTTTACAAATGGGAATGTTAGGTTATTGAAGCATGAACGCAGCATTGTTGCAGAGGATGATCTTGACCATCGGTGGCAGGAAGCCACTCGAGAGGCTGTTTCCGAGGTCTCCAACCGCCCTGCACTCACTGTCCATCCAATCAGTTGGTTCTGCATTCATCTGTCTGTATCTTGTTTAATACACAGGTGCAATCAAACCTCGATATGTTATGTGTAAAATCCTATTAAATACGTAAATATGATACCATATACAAATTGTTAATACATTCGAAAGTTACTGCACTTGTTCTTCTAGCATACATGCAGTTAATTATATTCTATGTTTTTCCTGATTTCCCTGTATACTGTGAGCCTGCGATTGTTTGGTTTCATGGTTTGTGAGCAATGTCCATGCTTTTCAACCCACATGCATACAGGCATGTTGATTACTAATTAGTGGTTCCTTCTTACCACAATCATTGTTTTATAATTGATGGTTTGCTCATTCTTGTGAATCTACTTCTGAAGGTGTGCCACATCTGAGGGAGGATGAGACCCCCCCCTCAAGGTGGGAGGCCTGGATGGGCAGCGGTGCCAAACCCTCGAATTGGCCCATGGTTCCTGTTGATGCAAAAGGTTGCTGCAGACCAAGGTCTTGTTCCAGAGTTTGAGGTACGTTGCTTCCTTGATGCCTTTTCTATTTCCGAATCAACTGATTTTAATACTGATTGCTTTTGAAGATTACACTTGAAGCAACTCAGCACGGACCACCATGAAGCTACTCACTATGGCCGATGTGTCCGACCTGCTGATCTTTTGCTTGCTTGCCAGGTGTGCGTGCAAACGAGCACCTCCGCAGGCCTGGACCAGATCCTGCCGTGGCTCTTCTACCACAAGGTCATCGGCGTCGCACACTTTTTGCTCTTCGTCGAGGGCAAGGCCGCCAAGCCCAGCGTCGCCGGGGTCCTCGAGTCCATCCCCGTGCGTTCCTCGCTTGAGATTTCCAAGAATCCAGTAGTACCAATTTCACTCTGCTTGTTCTCAATCTCTGACTCTGTTTCTCTTCTTCTTCTTTAGGGGTGTGAAGGTGGTGTACAGGACCAAGGAGCTTGAGGAGCAGCAGGCCAGGTGGTCCGAAACAATCTTCGCCGCCCGCGTGCCTCGTCGGGCTTTACACAAATTCATTTCGATGCCCATTCTGATGATGTATATGTTTCACCTGCAGCCGAATCTGGAACGAAACCTGGCTCGCAGGATTCTTCTACAAGCCTTGCAACCACAAACTGTTTTTGAAGCAAGCACTCAACATGGAGATGGCCATTGTGATGGCCCGGGTATGTATGTTTGTTTTCGGCTTATCACCAGCAATTATTAATAGTGTTCGTTTAGTGTATTGTATTTATCATAAACAAAAAGCATTTTTCTTCATGGTAGGAATCTGGCATGGATTGGATAATGCATCTAGACACCTATGAGTTGTTATATCCCGGCAGTATTCCATCAAACGCCTGTTAGCTGACGTCCCCGATGATGTTGACATGGTTATTTTTCCTAACTATGTAAGTATACGGTGGTCCTAATACACCTGATGGACTTCTTATGCATAGTAATTAACTTGCATGTATGCACTCTACAGGAAAGCAGCGTCGAGCGTGATGATATAAAAGATCCATTCAGTGAGGTAAACCTTCTCTGTATTTAAGAACATAATATCCTCAAGTTCCGTTGGATATAATGTTGGCTGATGTAAACAACTTATGTCTAAATACTCTGATATGAATTTTGTTTGTTCGGTTTACGTCTGAAGTATGATATTGTGGTATGATTTATGTGTGTCTGATACTGTTTACATTTGCTTGAAAAAATAGTTTCGAGTTGCCTTGTTATCTGCGTAGCTTGCCATACTTCTGTTTAGCCTATAATCCCAGAAATAAGTTCTTATGCTCTTTTAGTGTAGACTGGGCATGGATCTAGCTAATTTTGCATATTACTCCGTAAGAGAAGAGAAGAGAATGAAAGAATATTAGACCTCTGGTATGTGCAACAAGTCATCGCTCACAACAGATTAAGTAACTTTGATGAATTTTGACATTCAATTCTTTGCTGCTTGTTAAATTTAATTAAGAGCGCCGAACCTAGGTGTGTGCAGCCTTGCTTTTGTCTCTACTCCTAATGGAGCAGTTGGTAGGATTGCGTCCACGGCACGGTTTTTTTTGTCCCACCACTTTCGTCCGGTTTTTTTCTGTCCCACCTCCCACCACCACCTGCATTTTATTCTCTTTTACAAAATATTACAGAAGAAAAAACTGTGCCGCCACTCCACCCTCGATTCCTGTCTAGGGTTCCCTGCCTCCGCCTCCGCCATCGCGGAAGCCGAGGCCACGCGGCCGCCTCTGCCGATCCCTAGGGACGCCGCCTCCGTGGATGAAGTGGTTCCATTCGATCGGTACACGAGAGGAACCCATCTGTGGCCACATCACCCCTGACATGTTGATGTGCATGGAGTATTCATCTGATACACAAGGACAGAAAATCTAGCAAGTAATGTTCTAATCAGTTGGGTTATCCCCTTTTGAAAAAAAATCTTAATCAGATTATTGGTTGATTTGATTGCATTAGGTTATTTCTAATTGTGTTCGAATTTCATCAGATTTGTACTTAAGTTTGTTTCTCTCATTGAATAAATTGATTGCTGAACCTATAGGCTGGGTGAGAAGCAAAGAAGGGTCACGGTGAACTATTGCTAGCTTGAGGAGATGCTCACATGAAGACATGGTTGCCGAAGGTTGCATACAACTAAAGTGAGCTTCTCTTTGAAAATCTCATAATTGTTTCACTTACCTTCTTTTTACTATCAGCAGTTTCTACCTTTTCAAGTTGTTTGGTTATGAGCCAAGACTGAAGATATACAAACTTATGGTTAGTATTATCCCTTTTTCATATATTTTGGTTATTGTTTTAGTTAGCTAGATGGATGTGTTGTAGTTAAATAATCGAATGACTTCTATACTTATATCATTGTTTGGTTTATGTAATTGTTGGCGCCAATATCTTGACTCGCCAAAAGTGCATGCAAATTTCTTACCGAAACAAGCATGGTTGACGTGTCAGTCAAGGGGTCCCTGCATCTGTGGTGTTCGGCTCGCTATGGTGGTCGACCATGGAATACTTGTGAGGGAGAGCACCCCTTTAGTGCCTCTTCGCGTAGTTCCTCTGGCGTGCACAACTTAAGCCTTGTTACCATGGATGACAAAGTCTGCCTTGTCGTGACGACCACGCGCGGGTACACACATAGGCATACTATAAGATCGTTATTAATTAATCCATGCAGTTTCATGTCCAGGCCAATGTTTAGTTGGGGGAAGTGTTGTTGATTTTTTTATTCAGCCACGAGTGTCAGTGTTGATTTTGAGGGCATTGTTAGGTGTTTAGTTGAGCTAGCAAGGGGGCGTAGTGGACCTGTCATCATTTTTTTGAAATGGTTAAAAGATGTTCAACGTTGGCTCTATATTTTCAAGGGCAGGTGCTTCTCTGAAGATGCTTCAGCTGCATTTTTGTTTACCCATCATTCGGTGGCAAACCACTGATTCCTCACGGGTTGCAGATGATGAGTACTTACATTTTTGGTCTTACTGATTTTGTCAGACTGATGGGTGCACGACAATTTTTGGTCTTACTGATTTCGTCTGAGAGATAATCAGATAAAACGACAATTGACTCCCAACTAACCACACCTAGATAATCAGATAACTACATTTTGAAGTTAGTATACATTTATTCTGTTCTTGCAAAATATTTATTTATATAGCTTGTTGTCATCTAATTTAAGGTTCAATTTCCTCACAGTAAATCCTCAAATATGTGGGCAGCATGGACCACCAGATAGGTAAGCAAGAGAAGGACCAGTTCATAATCATCTTATTTGTTCTACTTGGACTGTCGTTGTTACTTGCAGTTGCCTCTGTTACCATGTGGCAACGCAATCATGAAGGGCTTGACGTGTTGGCTGTCAAGAAGCACTAGGTCGACGGCAGGCAAGGCATCCAGGAAGCCACATCACGAGAGAGCGATGGCGCTCAAAGGGTGAGGTTGACAAATGGTGCGGTGACACTAGCTCGCTAGCCAAGCAGACTACATTCTGGACTATTTACACATCATGGACTAAAATTGGACTATTTACACATCATGGACTAAAATTGGACTTCTTTCTGGACTCACATCTTTTATATAATATATACTCAAGTCTGATATGCATTTTATTTATTCTATAATTAAGTACAATCTTTTAAGTTGCTGCTGAATGAAGAAGACATGGGGTTAGAAAAATGTTAAGATTGACTTGATGTGTGGTAAGGAACATCCAGTTGAAAAGTTTTTGATGCTTGAACATCCACTACTCAATTATTCTTTTAGGTATGCATAATCTGCCAAGTTATAAGCAGTTCCTTTTATTTGGGCACGCATAATGACCATTCCGCAGCATCAGGTTCAAAAAAAGTTCTTCAAGGTTAGTAATTTTCTCCAAAAAGAAAGTTCTTCAAGGTTAGTAATTAATACTCCCTTCCCATATGGATATGCATGATGGTTGTTCATTTTTTGGGATAGCTTACTCATCTTATGCCTTGAAAACTGAGCTACCTCCATGATTATGCATCTGGTCTCAGTAGATTTTTTTTCCGCCAAAATACAGTTGTGAAGAGGAGTTCCTGATGATAGCTGAATATACCAGCCTACTTGCCTACAACCAAGGCAAAATTATCAGCGTGTATGCGAAACAGCCTGCTAGCTGGGTGTGTGCCTCCTGTTTGAGCGAAAGGGAGGACCTTTGCTGGGCAGTCAAAGGATGTGCTCGGATATGGTGGTCCAGCACCAAGGTAATGCTAACACATCTTGTTACTCTTTCTTCAATTTCGATAGGTTTGCGACAGTTCCATTCAAGCACAAATATGTTTATGACACTAACTCAAAGTTGTAAAATACATATATTTATAATAGTTTAATTATTCTTACATGATTTCCACATATATGTGTTGCTTTAGACAAAAAAATGTGCAGTGAACTTGTTACATAGAACACCCTAGGTATCGCCACTGGCATCGACTAGATGACGCCCATCACTGACACACTCTTCTCTTGGGAGCATTGGCCCAGCTCATTGCTGTCACATCACTCTCCCACCATTGCTTTTGCCTGGTCTCGATCAGATATTTTGGTTGATATGCGGGGAGGTGAGAGGGCAAGCTAGGGGAATGGAGTTGGGAGAGACGATAGTAGAGCGACATCGTTTTTGTTCCTATTTATTTTCCTTTTCAAGTGGTTACTTTTTCTTCATCAGTTCATCTTTAAACTTTTGGTTGTCTCAGCGTAGCTTGCAGCTCCAGCTTAGATTTGTTAGATTTATGGGTAAGCCAAATTGTTTAAATTTATATTGTCCAATTTATTTATAGGAACCAATCACCCAGATGCCTTTCCTAGACTGATCCAAAGACTAATGAAGCTGGGGCTGTCAAACTGACCAAAGCAGGTACAGCCACATCTTAGGCTTGAAAATTTGCATATGGACGTGGGAGTCCACTCATATGTATGGCTTTCATGTACACTTTGAATGGTCCAGGAACATTTGTATTTTTCTGTGTGTTGATTTTTTTTCCAAGAGTATTTGCTTTGTGTCTGTAGACATTAGGTTAGTTGTCAAGTTGGTAATTAGAGGATTAGATCACTTTATCAATCGACAATCATCTTGGGAAAGTATCATCGTACTTTTGTTAGATAATTGGTACTTCTGTAGTTGCACGTTTTTATACTTATATATTTGTAGCCACTTTTATTGTGTTCTTTGTTCCTTTCTTTTTATCATACATATAACTAAAAGCCAGTTACAGAAAAACGTCAGTCTCATCCCTTGCCTTCTTTAGTTGAGGAGATTACTCTACTTTTTATCACTGTTGGAGGATTCCTTATTTTGAGAAGTCAGTATCACAGCAACGGGCACGCAGCTTGGCCAACTCATTATTTCTACCGGCACCAATCGTTTTTATTGTTTCTAGCCAATGTAGATTGTGGTGATTGTATGAAAGATTTAATACCTTCCTCACGTGCATGCTAGCTAGGAATGTTTGCGGATGGACATGAAATGAACTGTTAAGTACTCTCCTATTTAGTTTCACCAGGAATTTATTGATATGGTAAGAATTGTTAGATTGGTTTGTGACGAAATGTTGCTTGAAAATAAATTCATGATAGGTTAGAGTGGGGGCAAAAATAGTTACAGTGCTCTTGTAGGACAATGGATTTTCTCCATGTAGTCTTGTAGCCTTCATGGAAGTCAAATTTTGTAGGTTTGTTTGTACATTTTTGAGGATTTTCGGAAACCAGAGCAGTTCACTTTATCCATGTGTTTTTTCTTGCTTCTCTGCACTGTACCCTTTGGGATGATCAATATGCATTACTCTTTTTCAAAGTTTCTATTTGGAACTATATTTTTTTATTAAACCACTGTCAGAAGGTTTCACAAGAAACCTAAAAACTGTAACAGGTGGTCATTAAATTTTTTTGCCATATGTAATGAATGTTTGCCACAAGTTAGGAAACATAACTGGTTTTTAGTCGTTTATCAGTTCGTTTTGCTCATGGGGATATATAATTAGCTTTTACCAGTTTTTGATTATACAAGTTTTTTTCTTCTTTCTCCACATGTGTGTTTCTGCAATATGTGTACATTCAAGCGCCAGAAGGTTTGTTCTCCCACTGTGTGCCACTAATATTTCATTTTTGTGGGTGAGATTTTTTAACTTCTGGATCCGCGAATGGTTTGGATATGGTGTTGCGCGATGCTACTGTGTGTTATGCTATGACCACGGACATGCTTATGTGATGTTGTGCATCTGTTTTTATACTTCAACATTGTTGTTCCCGCTTGCGCGGCAGCGGTGACTGTAGATGCTGCTCACGCATCTGTTGTTCTTGCGTGCGCGGGGGCGCGGAGGTGGGCGACCGGGCGCGGGAGGCGGCTCGGCACGGCGAAGCGGGGCCGGGCCGGACTCGCGAGCACCAGGCAGGCGCAGCTGCCACCTGCGTCGACCAGGAGCACACGCCCGGGATGTTGTGGCCTGGCACTGTCCGTCGTGGAGCTCGCGAGGGACTCCTTGTCACGGGTGGGCGCTGCCTGTCACGGCGCTCGCGAGGTCCAGTTTGGGATCCATGGAGCCAGAGTGCGGCGGTAGAACTGCGCGACGGCGACGGCCGTCGCGGTGGGCGAGCACGGCGGCGGCGACTGCAACTGCTGCCGCGGTGACTGGCTGCTGTTGTTCCTGCTTGCGCGACAGCGGTGACTGCAGATGCTGCTCATGCATCTGTTTTTCCTGCGTGCGCGGGGGAGCGGAGGCGATGGCGTTGCGGCGGCGATGACTGCATTGGGTCAACTTTTTCGTCTGCACGGACACGAACAGACGAAATGGGTCGGTGTGTTGCAGTTGCTCTAACTCCCTGAAAAATTTCATTCATTTGCTTTTTCCATTCATTTGCTCTTAGGATGTAGGATGGAGCATAGTTTGTGCTGTTGATTGTCAATTGTACTCCCTCCGTTCCTAAATATAAGCCTTCAGTTTGTGATGTTGAAGATGCTTTGTACTCCTTCTGTTCCTAAATATATGCCTTCTTAGAGATTTCAATATAGAGTGTATATGGAGCAAAATGAGTGAATCTACACTCTAAAATTTGTCTATATCCATCCGTATATAGTCCGTATTGAAATATCAAAAAAGGATTATTTTTAGAGATGGAGGGAATAACAAACAAAAAAGATCACATAACATAAATTGATTGATCATAAATTATTGTTTTTTCTCCTAGGTGGGATTGGTAGCAAAGTTGTTCTGTTGGACTATGCAGTTCATTGGCCATGGAGTTTTTGAGGCAAATCTCTATCAAGCTATTAATGTTAGGTTAAGCACTAGCTTTAGTAAATTCCTGCCCAAGGATTATACTGGACACTTACTCTGACGGTAGAACCGGACACGTGCTCCACTTGACGATATCCTGGTTTTCACGTTTGAGCATTGAAAATGAAAAACAAGTGTTTGGGTATGTGGTGGAAATCCCTCTTACGTGATTTCTAAAAAAGGGTTAATCAAAGATTGCATTCATGAATAATAGAACTACCAAAATGTGGACATGGTAATTTATTTTTGAGGAACCTAGCACACCAACAACTATCACCTGGCCCATGTCAAACGTTCACCCCAGCAGACTAATCTGTCAACTACCAAAATGTGGACATGCTAATTTCTGCTTGGTATTCCAATGAGCATAGACGAACAATAAATTTATATATTGCATTATCGTAACATTCAAAATAATATTAATTTCGAAAATTGTAGGGATGTGTGTGACTATTTATATTATTTTATGCTTTGGTGGAACGGTGAAGAATTAGTTCATCCACTTTGCCCAATGAGTATTCTCCATTACACATTTTAAGACCTTCGACGTGAATTCTTCGTGCTAATTACATATATTGCTTGTGCAGGTTGGGTATGAGTTGAGGAAGGATTTTTTAGTTGTACTTGTTCAAATTTCATGCCAATGGAGCTAAAGTCAATATTCTTAATATTGTGCGAGAATTTCTTAAGCTCATCAAATGGATCTTAATTTGTAGTTGGTTTTAGTTAGATAATCTCTCTATATGTATAAGTCATTAGATTGCCTTTTTTGTTATCAATTTACGTTGCAAGTGAAGTTGACTTTAATTATTAGCTGATTTTGCCTGTGCTATCTATTCTCTTCACGTGAAATTTAACATGTATTATGTTTATATAATTTCAGCAATATATTCAAAAGCCCGTGGCAACGCACGGGCACTCTACTAGTTAGCACTAATAACTGCACCAAATCTTTGAGGGGGGCTGATCGTTGGGGGGGGGGGGGGTTAGCCCCCTGCTCGCCCCCTGTCTCCGCCCCTCGCCGGCGAGAGCGCGCAGCGGAGGGTGTCGAGAGGGGCAGCTGCCTCCGCCTCGGCGCGAGCGTAGTGGCCGCGCGAATCGAGGCAGCACACGAAGCGGTCATGCTGGAGCATTACGCTATGCACAGATGTGTAGGCAAGTAACAAAGATTGGTCAAAGGGAAACAAATTATCCAAAAGAAGAAAGATTTTATATATTTTCAACGTACCCAGCCATAAAATCAGATGCTTTTTGATTAACAAAATGAACACACAATTAAGTGGGTATAGGAGGTGTACAATCATGTACTGACAAAAATCAGAGGGGTTAGATTATGTTCAAATGAGATAAATCATCAAGGTTCCAATGATAGAAAACGTTGGGCCCGATGCACTGATTAATGTTATAGCACACAAGCAAGCTAGACATCTTCGTCTGGAGCGAATACTTTCTTCTTCCTATATTATCAAAGGTGTCTAAAAGTATGAAGACTGGAATCAAAAAATAACAGGAGACAAAACATAAGTAAGCACTCATCGCAATGTACCTGATCAATCAGTATTAGGTTGTGAAACAAGGGCAGGCAAAAAGAAATGAAAAATAATTTGATAATTGATGTAGCCTTACTATACCGGCCATTGAAACGAATCACCAACCAAGATCTTTAATTTTTTGATGAATGCTTGTTGGGTTCTAAAGAAGGGTGAAAGGAACCTTAGCAGAAGACGATGCCTATCCATTGGTTTTACAACTTCCGTCAAACTACATTAGCATGATATCTATGTGAGGTTCACGCATTCAAAAATATGGCCAGCTATAATTCTATGGTCTGTAATTCTACAGAACCAGATAAATGTTTTGGAATGGCTAAAGATAACAAGAAAAACAAAATTAGTAAATTTCGGCCAACAAAGCAGAAGTCCGGGATTACTGATTTGGTGTCAGCCTATTTCTTAAATCACAAAGTAGCATGGCTAGACAACCTTTCTTTGAGCAAAGTGAGCATAACAGCCACCCATTAAATGCAGTTATGAAGGAAAATTGGCAACCTAACTATAATTGCATAACAACTTATTTTCCAGCAGAAACTACATCATTTCATAGGCCAACCTGGAAGCAAGGATTCACCTTAAATGAAGAAGGAAGCCGAAGACACGCACATTATAGCAGCAACAAGAGAACTTCCAAGAATTTATAGACTAAAAAAACTCACAGAAACTCCACTATGTGGGACAAACTCACAATTGGTGAGGTTGGTGAGCAATTGCACAGGGACACGGTTAAGAAAGCAAACTCAAGAACCTGATTCTAAAAATTGGCAAGCATGAGATATTACAATTGGCGAGTGTGAAATATTAGATGCTAAGCAGGCAAATTCAAGAAGATGATTCTAACAACTACCTCTAGGAAAGTAGTCTAGAATTCATGTAACATGTGGTGTTCTCTGAATAATTGAGAAAAACAGATGAAACATTAGAAGACGGTAAGAAATAATTTTATATTGCATAATAAGAATACTTAATGAAGCATTGGGGCATAAGAATACTAAATGACTCCATGGTCAACTCTTTAGCAAGATCTGCACTTCAATCCAAAAGTAAGAGATGCCTGTTGCTGATCACTTGCTAAACGATGAAACATTCATACGGACATTATCACTAACTGGTAAACTGGCACACAAAATACACATGCACGAGGTAATAGCTCTATGGGCGTCAAAAACATCACCGATCCATACCTGCACACGAATTGATGAACAAAGGTGAGGACACACGTGGCTGGCAAGGTAGGAGGAAGCATTGGCAGGTAAGGAGGGAACTGCAACCAAGGGAACCATAGAGAACATCAGTGGCGGGCACAACAATGGAAGAAATTGAATAAGCTAATTCTTTTAGTGTTCAGAAGTACTGTACAAAATAACCAAATGCCACCACTAATTCTTTAGCATGTACCATAATCAAGCATCATTGGAAATTTCATTTAGCAGGGAATCTAAAAGGAGAGAGATAAATATACCAATTGACATGGAAGATCTTATTGTGCTTGTTTGCATTCTCAAATCACCGTGTTGATGTTAAATTTATTCCTGAAGATAGAACTAAGGCATCACAAAATATTTGAATGACTGGAGCGTAGAGGAATCTGGGAAGCTACATCAGTGTTCAGGTTCACCCATGAACGAAATGATATCACCCCCTACCAAATCCAGCAATCAGTTCAGTGCGGATGCACTAAACGCCAGAATCTGAACCTAGCCAAGCATAAATTTGCCATTCAACAAGAGAAAATTGAAATTATGGGCTGGAGGAAGTACGCACTAGGATGGTACTTCTCGACCAGCAGCATCACCATGCCATCCCCAGCTTATGCATTTTTTACAACGTCATCTTCAAACAGTAGCTAGCATATGCAGTTTGGCAAGGAATGAATAGTCTGTGTGACACTCCAAAATTTTTCATTTGGTTTTCAGCAAAAACTATGTTGGATTTGAAGAAGGTCATTTAAATTCTTCCAAAAACCTCTCTCTCAAAACTTTTTCCCCCTTGGCAAGGATTTTATTTTGGTATCTTCTTCAGCCTTGGTGTTTGGTTATTTTTAAAACCTTTCTTCTGGTTGTTTCCTTCTCAAATATATTTTTGGAATTTAATTATTTTCTTTTAAAAAGAAATCCTACGAGTATTGGGGCTTGTTTCATTTTTGAAACCACCCATGGTTTTACCATGTCTCTTGTGGTAAATCTTTCCAAAACCCCTTCCCCCCCCCACTTTGGGGCAATCCAAACTTTCTGTTCCAACAAGTCCAACCCATTTTTGGATTTTATTTCATTTATTCTATTCCCCAAAACAATTCTGTCAATTATTTTAAGCCTAGGTGATTTGCAAAGCAAGTACCTAATTTCCTTTGAGTTTTGATCTCAAACCAACTCCTCTGGATAGTCCTTAGCACCCACAACCTAGAACCATCAAGATCCACTCTTCTTCTTTTCAAAATTTTCAAGTTTCAGCCTCTGCAAGTTTGGACCAGATTTGTCAAATTTGGTGAAATTCATATCTTCTCTTCTCCAAAAATTCTACCAAAATTCAGGCAGCCTCCAGGTGCAATGAGAGGCCACCCCACCAAAAATCAGCTCAAGGAAAATTCTCTCATGCCAAAATCATTTCGTCGAACACTGGCCGGCACTGTTACTGCACACTTTCAGTAAAATTCAGAGTTTCAGAGTTTTACAGTGTCGTTTTTCGTCAGGACTTGTCATCGATCACTGTGCGCCCTGGCGCGTTGCGCTCGGCCTCTCCTCCCTGGCCAGAGCACCGCACGCCCCTTGGACGGGCACAGGTGTCGGTGGCGGCGAGCATCGCCGAGTTGGCAGCTTCTGCGGTGGCAAAGCCACCCGTGGCGGCCAACATAAGACAGCTCCAGCTCGCAACGCCGTTCGGCGCCGCCCAACGCCCCCTAGCCCTCCGCGTGGCCTCATGCATGCCAGCGCACACCGCAGCACCGTCGCCGTGGCCCCGGCAAGCACAGGGACGCGCCCTCTGCCGCCGACGGGCCCGCGCCGCCCCGTTCCGTCGAATCCAACCAGGGCTCCTAATCCAAGTTCGTTTAGCACCAAAACGGAACCGGTGGAACTCCACGTTGGCGTCCAACTCCCTAAACCTCCCCGACCAAGCTCTGCGCCGCCGTAACCTTCGCCAGAGAACTCCGTTCACGGCCACCGCCTCGGATCGCCTATAAAAAGGGCCCCGAGCTCGCTCACGAGCACACACCATCACTGCACCTCTCCAGGACCCCGCCAAGCCACCAGGAGGACCTCGAGGAGGTCTCCTCCCCCAACTCCGGCCGCCCCGATCCGCCTCGGCCACCAGCTTGAATCGCTTCGGCTCTCCCCGACGAGATCCCGCTCCACCCGAGCCACCGTCCGCCGGAGCAAGGGCCGCCGTCGACGTAGAGCTCGCCGGCGACCACCACCACCGCCAACCGACGCGGAAGGACACGCTGAGCTCGGAGATACCGAAGGAGGTGACGGAACCGTGAACTTCACCGAGCTAGGCTCCGACTATTCTGAACCAGGCAAGCATGTTTGAACTTTTGATATGACGAGTGTCTTTGGCATGTTTGCATTAAGTAGTTTCATGGCATGTTTATGAGCATATCAATGAATGTCATATTACATGCAAAGTTGAGGCAAGTGAGTTTCGAAAATCCATAAGTTGTTGGACGTGAGTTTGCATGGCCATGTGATGGCATGAGAATGGGTAAGATGGCAGTGTTGTAGCATGCCAGTCTTATGCCAGACTATTTGACTCTAGTGTCAACATGAATCAGTCCAGTTTCCATCCGTTTTCCCTTCCTCTACTACCACATGTTTTCCGCAAGGAATATGGCTTAGTTGTTGGGGAACATGGTAATTTCAAAAAATTTCCTACGCACACGCAAGATCATGGTGATGCATAGCAAC
This sequence comes from Triticum urartu, assembly GCF_003073215.2. Lineage (NCBI taxonomy): Eukaryota > Viridiplantae > Streptophyta > Magnoliopsida > Poales > Poaceae > Triticum > Triticum urartu. The sequence continues at coordinate 61,817,429 of NC_053024.1, read as the reverse complement.
GAGAGGGGGAGAGTGTGATCTACGTACCGTTGTAGATCGACAACGGAAGCGTTAACTTGGTTCATGTAGTCGTACGTCTTCGCGGCCCGACCGATCAAGCACCGAAACTACGGCACCTCCGAGTTCTAGCACACGTTCAGCTCGATGACGATCCCCGGACTCCGATCCAGCAAAGTGTCGGGGAAGAGTTCCGTCAACACGACGGCGTGGTGATGATCTTGATGTACTATTGTCGCAGGGCTTCGCCTAAGCACCGCTACAATATTATCGAGGACTATGGTGGAAGTGGGCACCGCACACGGCTAAGAATATGATCACGTGGATCAACTTGTGTCTCTAGGGGTGCCCCGTGCCTCCGTATATAAAGGCTCAAAGGGGGGGCTGGCCGGCCAAGAGGTGGCGCGCCAGGAGGAGTCCTACTCCTTCCGGGAGTAGGACTCCCCCCTTTCCTAGTTGGAATAGGATTCGCGGAGGGGGAAAGAGGAGAGAGAGGAGGAAGGGGGGCCGGCCCCCTCTCCTTGTCCTATTCGGACCAAGGGGGGGAGGGGCGCGCGGCCCATCTCTAGCCACCTCTCCTCTCTTCCACTAAGGCCCACTAAGGCCCATATACCTCCCGGGGGTTCCGGTAACCTCCCGGTACTCCGGTAAAATCCCGATTTCACCCGGAACACTTCCGATATCCAAAAATAGGCTTCCAATATATCAATCTTTATGTCTCGACCATTTCGAGACTCCTCGTCATGTCCGTGATCACATCCGGGACTCGGAACAACCTTCGGTACATCAAAATACATAAAATCATAATATAACTGTCATCGTAACCTTAAGCGTGCGGACCCTACGGGTTCGAGAACAATGTAGACATGACCGAGACATGTCTCCGGTCAATAACCAATAGCGGAACCTGGATGCTCATATTGGCTCCTACATATTCTACGAAGATCTTTTATCGGTCAGACCGCATAACAACATACGTTGTTCCCTTTGTCATCGGTATGTTACTTGCCCAAGATTCGATCGTCGGTATCCAATACCTAGTTCAATTTCGTTACCGGCAAGTCTCTTTACTCGTTCCGTAATACATCATCCCGCAACTAACTCATTAGTTGCAATGCTTGCAAGGCTTAAGTGATGTGCATTACCGAGAGGGCCCAGAGATACCTCTCCGACAATCGGAGTGACAAATCCTAATCTCGAAATACGCCAACCCAACATGTACCTTTGGAGACACCTGTAGAGCTCCTTTATAATCACCCAGTTACGTTGTGACGTTTGGTAGCACACAAAGTGTTCCTCCGGCAAACGGGAGTTGCATAATCTCATAGTCATAGGAACATGTATAAGTCATGAAGAAAGCAAAAGCAACATACTAAACGATCGGGTGCTAAGCTAATGGAATGGGTCATGTCAATCAGATCATTCAACTATGATGTGATCCCGTTAATCAAATGAACTCTTTGTCCATGGTTAGGAAACATAACCATCTTTGATTAACGAGCTAGTCAAGTAGAGGCATACTAGTGACACTCTGTTTGTCTATGTATTCACACATGTATTATGTTTCCGGTTAATACAATTCTAGCATGAATAATAAACATTTATCATGATATAAGGAAATAAATAATAACTTTATTATTGCCTCTAGGGCATATTTCCTTCAGTCTCCCACTTGCACTAAGTCAATAATCTAGATCACATCACCATGTGATTAACATCGATAGTTCACATCATCATGTGATTAACACCCATAGTTCACATCGCCATGTGACCAACACCCAAAGGGTTTACTAGATTCAGTAATCTAGTTCACATCGCTATGTGATTAACACCCAAAGAGTACTAAGGTGTGATCATGTTTTGCTTGTGAGAGAATTTTAGTCAACGGGTCTGCCATATTCAGATCCGTATGTATTTTGCAAATATCTATGTCAACAATGCTCTGCACGGAGCTACTCTAGCTAATTGCTCCCACTTTCAATATGTATCCAGATTGAGACTTAAAGTTTATCTAGATCAGTGTCAAAACTTGCATCGATGTAACTCTTTACGACGAACCTTTTGTCACCTCCATAATCGAGAAACATATCCTTATTCCACTAAGGATAATTTTGACCGCTGTCCAGTGATCTACTCCTAGATCACTATTGTACTCCCTTGCCAAAATCAGTGTAGGGTATACAATAGATCTGGTACACAGCATGGCATACTTTATAGAACCTATGGCTGAGGCATGGGGAATGACTTTCATTTTCTTTCTATCTTCTGCCGTGGTCGGGCTTTGAGTCTTACTCAATTTCATACCTTGTAACGCAGGTAAGAACCCTTTCTATGACTGTTCCATTTTGAACTACTTCAAAATCTTGTCAAGGTATGTACTCATTGAAAAAAACTTATCAAGCGTCTTGATCTATCTCTATAGATCTTGATGCTCAATATGTAAGCAGCTTCACCGAGGTCTTTCTTTGAAAAACTCCTTTCAAACACTCCTTTATGCTTTGCAGAATAATTCTACATTATTTCCGATCAACAATATGTCATTCACATATACTTATCAGAAATGTTGTAGTGCTCCCACTCACTTTCTTGTAAATACAGGCTTCACCGCAAGTCTCTATAAATCTATATACTTTGATCATACTATCAAAGCGTTTATTCCAACTCCGAGATGCTCGCACCAGTCCATAGATGGATCGCTGGAGCTTGCTTATTTTGTTAGCACCTTTAGGATTGACAAAACCTTCTGGTTGCATTATATACAACTCTTTCTTTAAGAAATCCATTAAGGATTGCAGTTTTGTTATCCATTTGCCAGATTTCATAAAATGCGGCAATTTGCTAACATGATTTGGACAGACTTTTAAGCATCGATACGAGTGAGAAAATCTCATCGTAGTCAACACCTTGAACTTTGTCGAAAACCTTTTGCGACAATTCTAGCTTTGTAGATAGTAACACTACTATCAACGTCCGTCTTCCTCTTGAAGATCCATTTATTTTCTATGGCTTGCCGATCATCGGGCAAGTCAACCAAAGTCCATACTTTGTGCTCATACATGGATCCCATCTCAGATTTCATGGCCTCAAGCCATTTTGCGGAATCTGGGCTCACCATCGCTTCTTCATAGTTCACAAGTTCATCATGGTCTAGTAACATGACTTCCAGAACAGGATTACCTTACCACTCTGGTGCGGATCTCACTCTGGTTTACCTACGAGATTCGGTAGTAACTTGATCTGAAGTTACATGATCATCATCATTAGCTTCCTCACTAATTGGTGTAGTAGTCACAAGAACAGATTTCTGTGATGAACTACTTTCCAATAAAGGAGATGGTACAATTACCTTATCAAGTTTTCTACTTTCCTCCCACTCACTTCTTTCGAGAGAAACTCCTTCTACAGAAAGTTTCTGAACTTAGCAACAAAAGTCTTGCCTTCGGATCTGTGATAGAAGGTGTATCCAATAGTCTCCTTTGGATATCCTATGAAGACACATTTCTCCGATTTGGGTTCGAGTTTATCAGGTTGAAACTTTTTCACATAAGTATCGCAGCCCCAAACTTTTAGAAACGACAACTTTGGTTTCTTGCCAAACCATAGTTCAGATTGTGTTGTCTCAACGGATTTAGATGGTGCCCTTTTAAACGTGAATGCAGCTGTCTTTAATGCATAACCCCAAAACGATAGTGGTAGATCGGTAAGAGACATCATAGGTCGCACCATATCTAATAAAGTACGGTTATGACGTTCGGACACACCATTATGCTGTGGTGTTCCAGGTGGCGTGAGTAGTGAAACTATTTCACATTGTTTTAACTGAAGACCAAACTCATAACTCAAATACTCTTCTCCACAATCAGATCATAGAAACTTTATTTTCTTGTTACGATGATTTTCCACTTCACTCTGAAATTCTTTGAACTTTTCAAATGTTTCAGACTTATGTTTCATCAAGTAGATATACTCATATCTGCTCAAATCATCTGTGAAGATCAGAAAATAATGATACCTGTCGCGAGTCTCAATATTCATCGGACCACATACATTAGTATGTATGATTTCCAACAAATTTGTTGCTCGCTCCATTGTTCCGAAGAACGGAGTCTTAGTCATCTTGCCCATGAGGCATGGTTCGCAAGCATCAACTGATTCATAATCAAGTGATTCCAAAAGCCCATCAGCATGGAGTTTCTTCATGCGCTTTACACCAATATGACCTAAACAGCAGTGCCACAAATAAGTTGCACTATCATTATTAACTTTGCATCTCTTGGTTTCAATATTATGATTATGTGTATTACTACGATCGAGATCCAACGAACTATTTTCATTGGGTGTGTAACCATATAAGGTTTTATTCATGTAAACAGAACAACAATTTATTCTCTTACTTAAATGAATAATCGTATTACAATAAACATGATCAAATCATATTCATGCTCAACGCAAACACCAAATAACACTTATTTAGGTTCAACACTAATCCCAAAAGTATAGGGAGTGTGCGATGATGATCATATCAATCTTGGAACCACTTCCAACACACATCGTCACTTCACCCTTAACTAGTCTCTGTTTATTCTGCAACTCCCATTTCGAGTTACTAATCTTAGCAACTGAACTAGTATCTATTACTGAGGGGTTGCTATAAACACTAGTAAAGTATACATCAATAACATGTATATCAAATATACTTATGTTCACTTTGCCATCCTTCTTATCCGCCAATCACTTGGGGTAGTTCCGCTTCCAGTGACCAGTCCCTTTACAGTAGAAACACTTAGTCTCAGGCTTAGGACCAGACTTGGGCTTCTTCACTTGAGCAGCAACTTGCTTGCTGTTCTTCTTGAAGTTCCCCTTCTTCCCTCTACCCTTTTCTTGAAACTAGTGGTCTTGTCTACCATCAACACTTGATGTTTTTCTCGATTTCTACCTTCGTCAATTTCCGCATTACGAAGAGCTTGGGAATCTTTTGCGTTATCCCTTGCATATCATAGTTCATCACGAAGTTCTACTAACTTGGTGATGGTGACTAGAGAATTCTGTCAATCACTATCTTATCTGGAAGATTAACTCCCACTTGATTCAAGCGATTGTAGTACTCAGACAATCTGGGCACATGCTCACTAGTTGAGCGATTCTCCTCCATCTTTTAGCTATAGAACTTGTTGGAGACTTCATATCTCTCAACTCGGGTATTTGCTTGAAATATTAACTTCAACTCCTGGAACATCTCATATGGTCCATGACGTTCAAAACGTCTTTGAAGTCCCGATTCTAAGCCATTAAGCATGGTGCACTAAACTATCAAGTAGTCATCATATTGAGCTAGCCAAACGTTCATAACGTCTGCATCTGCTCCTGCAATAGGTCCGTCACCTAGCGGTGCATCAAGGACATAATTCTTCTGTGCAGCAATGAGGATAAACCTCAGATCACGGATCCAATCCGCATCATTGCTACTAACATCTTTCAACACAATTTTCTCTAGGAACATATCAAAATAAACACAGGGAAGCAACAACGCGAGCTATTGATCTACAACATAATTTGCAAAATACTACCAGGACTAATTTCATGATAAATTTAAGTTCAATTAATCATATTACTTAAGAACTCCCACTTAGATAGACATCCCTCTAATCCTCTAAGTGATTACGTGATCCAAATCAACTAAACCATGTCCGATCATCACGTGAGATGGAGTAGTTTCATTGGTGAACATCACTATGTTGATCATATGTACTATATGATTCACGCTCGACCTTTCGGTCTCCGTGTTCCGAGGCCATATCTGTATATGCTTGGCTCGTCAAGTATAACCTGAGTATTCCGCGTGTGCAACTGTTTTGCACCCGTTGTATTTGAACGTAGAGCCTATCACACCCGATCATCACGTGGTGTCTCAGCACGAAGAACTTTCGCAACGGTGCATACTCAGGGAGAACACTTCTTGATAATTTAGTGAGAGATCATCTTATAATGCTACCGTCAATCAAAGCAAGATAAGATGCATAAAAGATAAACATCACATGCAATCAATATAAGTGATATGATATGGCCATCATCATCTTGTGCTTGTGATCTCCATCTCTGAAGCACCGTCATGATCGCCATCATCACCGGCGCGACACCTTGATCTCCATCGTAGCATTGTTGTCGTCTCGCCAATCTTATGCTTCCACGACTATCGCTACCGCTTAGTGATAAAGTAAAGCATTACAACGCGATTGCATTGCATACAATAAAGCGACAACCATATGGCTCCTGCCAGTTGCCGATAACTCGGTTACAAAACATGATCATCTCATACAATAAAATTTAGCATCATGTCTTGACCATATCACATCACAACATGCCCTGCAAAAACAAGTTAGACGTCCTCTACTTTGTTGTTGCAAGTTTTACGTGGCTGCTACGGGCTTAAGCAAGAACCAATCTTACCTATGCATCAAAACCACAATGATAGTTTGTCAAGTTGGTGCTGTTTTAACCTTCGCAATGACCGGGCATAGCCACACTCGGTTCAACTAAAGTTGGAGAAACTGTCACCCGCAAGCCACCTATGTGCAAAGCACGTCGGGAGAACCGGTCTCGCGTAAGCGTACGCGTAATGTCAGTCCGGGCCGCTTCGTCCAACAATACCGCCGAACCAAAGTGTGACATGCTGGTAAGCAGTATGACTTATATCGCCCACAACTCACTTGTGTTCTACTCGTGCATATAACATCAACATATAAAACCTAGGCTCGGATGCCACTGTTGGGGAACGTGGTAATTTCAAAAAATTTCCTACGCACACGCAAGATCATGGTGATGCATAGCAACGAGAGGGGGAGAGTGTGATCTACGTACCCTTGTAGATCGACAACGGAAGCGTTAACTTGGTTGATGTAGTCGTACGTCTTCGCGGCCCGACCGATCAAGCACCGAAACTACGACAGCTCCGAGTTCTAGCACACGTTCAGCTCGATGACGATCCCCGGACTCCGATCCAGCAAAGTGTCGGGGAAGAGTTCCGTCAGCACGACGGCGTGGTGACGATCTTGATGTACTATTGTCGCAGGGCTTCACCTAAGCACCGCTACAATATTATCGAGGACTATGGTGGAAGGGGGCACCGCACACTGCTAAGAATATGATCACGTGGATCAACTTGTGTCTCTAGGGGTGCCCCGTGCCTCCGTATATAAAGGTTCAAAAGGGGGGGGGGGCTGGCCGGCCAAGAGGTGGCGCGCCAGGAGGAGTCCTACTCCTTCCGGGAGTAGGACTCCCCCCTTTCCTAGTTGGAATAGGATTCGTGGAGGGGGGAAAAGAGGAGAGAGAGGAGGAAGGGGGGCCGGCCCCCTCTCCTTGTCCAATTCGGACCAAGGGGGGGCGCGCGGCCCATCTCTAGCCACCTCTCCTCTCTTCCACTAAGGCCCACTAAGGCCCATATACCTCCCGGGGGGTTCCGGTAACCTCCCGGTACTCCGGTAAAATCCCGATTTCACCCGGAACACTTCCGATATCCAAACATAGGCTTCCAATATATCAATCTTTATGTCTCGACCATTTCGAGACTCCTTGTCATGTCCGTGATCACATCCGGGACTCCGAACAACCTTCGGTACATCAAAATGCATAAACTCATAATATAATTGTCATCGTAACCTTAAGCGTGCGGACCCTACGGGTTCGAGAACAATGTAGACATGACCGAGACATGTCTCCGGTCAATAACCAATAGCGGAACCTGGATGCTCATATTGGCTCCTACATATTCTACGAAGATCTTTTATCGATCAGACCGCATAACAACATACGTTGTTCCCTTTGTCATCGGTATGTTACTTGCCCGAGATTCGATCGTCGGTATCCAATACCTAGTTCAATCTCGTTACCGACAAGTCTCTTTACTCGTTCCGTAATACATCATCCCGCAACTAACTCATTAGTTGCAATGCTTGCAAGGCTTAAGTGATGTGCATTACCGAGAGGGCCCAGAGATACCTCTCCGACAATCGGAGTGACAAAACCTAATCTCGAAATACGCCAACCCAACATGTACCATTTGGAGACACCTGTAGAGCTCCTTTATAATCACCCAGTTACGTTGTGACGTTTGTTGGGGAACGTTGCAGAAAACAAAAAATTTCTACGGTTTCACCAAGATCCATCTAGGAGTTCATCTAGCAACGAGTGATTAGATGCATCTACGTACCTTGTAGATCGCGAGCGGAAGCGTTCAAAGAACGTGGATGAGGGAGTCGTACTCGACGTGATTCGAATCACCGAAGATCCTAGCACCGAACGGACGGCACCTCCGCGTTCAACACACGTACGGAACAGCCACGTCTCCTTCTTCTTGATCCAGCAAGGGGAAGGAGAGGTTGAGGGAGATGGCACCAGCAGCAGCACGACGGCGTGGTGATGATGGAGCTGCAGTACTCCGTCAGGGCTTCGCCAAGCGCTATGGAGGAGGAGGAGGTGTTGGAGAGGGAGAAGGAGGCAACCAAAGGCGTGTATGAAAAGCCCTCCTACCCCCACTATATATAGGAGGGCCAAGGGGGGGCGCCGGCCCTAGGAGATCCAATCTCCTAGGGGGGTGCGGCCAAGGGGGAGGAATCCCTCCTCCCCAAGGCACCTAGGAGGTGCCTTCCCCTCCTAGGACTCTTCCTCCCTTGAAACCCTAGGCGCATGGGCCTCTTGGGGCTGGTGCCCTTGGCCCATGTAGGCCAAGGCGCAACCCCCTACAGCCCATGTGGCCCCCCGGGACAGGTGGCCCCACCCGGTGGACCCCCGGGACCCTTCCGGTGGTCCCGGTACAATACCGATGACCCCGAAACTTGTCCCGATGGCCGAAATAGCACTTCCTATATATAATTCTTTACCTCCAGACCATTCCGGAACTCCTCGTGACGTCCGGGATCTCATCCGGGACTCCGAACAACATTCGGGTTACTGCATATACATATCCCTACAACCCTAGCGTAACCGAACCTTAAGTGTGTAGACCCTACGGGTTCGGGAGACATGCAGACATGACCGAGACGCTCTCCGGTCAATAACCAACAGCGGGGATCTGGATACCCATGTTGGCTCCCACATGCTCCTCATGATGATCTCATCGGATGAACCACGATGTCGAGGATTCAAGCAACCCCGTATGCAATTCCCTTTGTCAATCGGTATGTTACTTGCCCGAGATTCGATCGTCGGTATCCAATACCTCGTTCAATCTCGTTACCGGCAAGTCACTTTACTCGTACCGTAATGCATGATCCCGTGACCAGACATTTGGTCCACTTTGAGCTCATTATGATGATGCATTTACGAGTGGGCCAGAGATACCTCCGTCATACAGAGTGACAAATCCCAGTCTCGATCTGTGTCAACCCAACAGACACTTTTGGAGATACCTGTAGTGCACCTTTATAGGTCACCCAGTTACGTTGTGACGTTTGGTACACCCAAAGCACTTCTACGGTATCCGGGAGTTACACGATCTCATGGTCTAAGGAAAGAATACTTGACATTGGAAAAACTCTAGCAAACGAACTACACGATCTCATGGTCTAAGGAAAGAATACTTGACATTGGAAAAACTCTAGCAAACGAACTACACGATCTTTATGCTATGTTTAGGATTGGGTCTTGTCCATCACATCATTCTCCTAATGATGTGATCCCGTTATCAATGACATCCAATGTCCATAGCCAGGAAACCATGACTATCTGTTGATCAACGAGCTAGTCAACTAGAGGCTTACTAGGGACATGTTGGTGTCTGTTATTCACACATGTATTACGATTTCCGGATAATACAATTATAGCATGAATAAAGACAATTATCATGAACAAAGAAATATAATAATAATGCTTTTATTATTGCCTCTAGGGCATATTTCCAACAGTCTCCCACTTGCACTAGAGTCAATAATCTAGTTACATTGTGATGAATCGAACACCCATGGAATTCTGGTGTTGATCATGTTTTGCCCTAGGGAGAGGTTTAGTCAACGGATCTGCTACATTCAGGTCCGTATGTACTTTACAAATCTCTATGTCTCCATCTTGAAAATTTTCACGAATGGAGTTGAAGCGACGCTTGATGTGCCTTGTCTTCTTGTGAAACCTGGGCTCCTTGGCAAGAGCAATAGCTCCAGTGTTGTCACAGAAGAGCTTGATTGGCCCCGACGCATTGGGTATGACTCCTAGGTCGGTGATGAACTCCTTCACCCATATTGCTTCATGTGCTGCCTCTGAGGCTGCCATGTACTCCGCTTCACATGTAGATCCCGCCACGACGCTCTGCTTGCAACTGCACCAGCTAACTGCCCCACCATTCAAAATATACACGTATCCGGTCTGTGACTTAGAGTCATCCAGATCTGTGTCGAAGCTAGCGTCGACGTAACCCTTTACGACGAGCTCTTCGTCACCTCCATAAACGAGAAACATTTCCTTAGTCCTTTTCAGGTACTTCAGGATATTCTTGACCGCTGCCCAGTGTTCCTTGCCGGGATTACTTTGGTACCTTCCTACCAAACTTACGGCAAGGTTTACATCAGGTCTGGTACACAGCATGGCATACATAATAGAACCTATGGCTGAGGCATAGGGGATGATGCTCATCTCTTCTATATCTTCTGCTGTGGTCGGACATTGAGCTGAGCTCAATCTCACACCTTGCAAAACAGGCAAGAACCCTTTCTTGGACTGATCCATTTTGAACTTCTTCAAAATCCTATCAAGGTATGTGCTTTGTGAAAGACCTATGAGGCGTCTCGATCTATCCCTATAGATCTTGATGCCTAATATATAAGCAGCTTCTCCAAGGTCCTTCATTGAAAAACTCTTATTCAAGTAGGCCTTGATGCTGTCCAAGAGTTCTATATCATTTCCCATCAAAAGTATGTCATCTACATATAATATGAGAAATGCTATAGAGCTCCCACTCACTTTCTTGTAAACACAGGCTTCTCCATAAGTCTGTGTAAACCCAAACGCTTTGATCATCTCATCAAAACGAATGTTCCAACTCCGAGATGCTTGCACCAGCCCATAAATCGAGCGTTGGAGCTTGCACACCTTGTCAGCATTCTTAGGATCGACAAAACCTTCCGGCTGCATCATATACAATTCTTCCTTAAGGAAACCATTAAGGAATGCCGTTTTGACGTCCATTTGCCAAATATCATAATCATAAAATGCGGCAATTGCTAACATGATTCGGACGGACTTCAGCTTCGCTACCGGTGAGAAAGTCTCATCGTAGTCAACCCCTTGAACTTGTCGATAACCCTTAGCGACAAGCCGAGCTTTATAGATGGTCACATTACCATCCGCGTCTGTCTTCTTTTTAAAGATCCATTTATTTTCTATGGCTCGCCATTCAACAGGCAAGTCAGTCAAAGTCCATACCTCGTTTTCATACATGGATCCTATCTCGGATTTCATGGCTTCTAGCCATTTGTCGGAATCCGGGCCCGCCATCGCTTCTTCAGTTCGAAGGTTCACCGTTGTCTAAAAACATGATTTCCAAGACAGGGTTACCGTACCACTCTGGTGCGGAACATGTCCTTGTGGACCTTCGAATTTCAGTAGGAGCTTGATCAGAAGTATCTTGATCATCATCATTAACTTCCTCTCTAGTCGGTGCAGGCACCTCAGGAACATTTTCTTGAGTTGCGCCATTTTCCGGTTCAAGAGGTAATACTTCATCAAGCTCTACTTTCCTCCCACTTACTTCTTTCGAGAGAAACTCTTCCTCTAGAAAGGACCCATTCTTGGCAACAAAGATCTTGCCTTCGGATCTGAGGTAGAAGATATACCCAATAGTTTCTTTAGGGTATCCTATGAAGACGTATTTTTCCGATTTAGGTTCAAGCTTTTCAGGTTGAAGTTTCCTGACATAAGCATCGCATCCCCAAACTTTTAGAAACGACAACTTAGGTTTCTTACCAAACCATAATTCAAACGGTGTCGTCTCAACGGATTTCGACGGAGCCCTATTTAAAGTGAATGCGGCAGTCTCTAAAGCATACCCCCAAAAGGATAGCGGTAAATCGGCAAGAGACATCATAGATCGCACCATATCTAATAGAGTGCGATTACGACGTTCGGACACACCATTACGCTGAGGTGTTCCAGGCGGCGTGAGTTGTGAAACTATTCCACATTTTCTTAAGTGTGTGCCAAACTCGTGACTCAAGTATTCTCCTCCTCGATCTGATCGTAGGAACTTGATTTTCCTGTCACGTTGATTCTCAACCTCACTCTGAAATTCCTTGAACTTTTCAAAGGTTTCAGACTTGTGTTTCATTAAGTAGACATACCCATATCTACTCAAGTCATCAGTGAGGGTGAGAACATAACGATAGCCACCGCGAGCCTCAACACTCATTAGACCGCACACATCAGTATGTATGATTTCTAATAAGTTGGTTGCTCGGCCCATTGTTCCTAAGAACGGAGTCTTGGTCATTTTACCCATGAGGCATGGTTCGCACGTGTCAAATGATTCATAATCAAGAGACTCTAAAAGTCCATCAGCATGGAGCTTCTTCATGCGTTTGACACCTATGTGACCAAGGCGGCAGTGCCACAAGTATGTGGGACTATCATTATCAATCTTACATCTTTTGGTACTTACACTATGAATATGTGTAGCATTACGCTCGAGATTCATAAAGAATAAACCATTCACCATTGGAGCATGACCATAAAACATATCTCTCATATAAATAGAACAACCATTATTCTCGGATTTAAATGAGTAGCCATCTCGAATTAAACGAGATCCTGATACAATGTTCATGCTCAAACTTGGTCACTAAATAACAATTATTGAGGTTCAAAACTAATCCCGTAGGTAAATGTAGAGGTAGCGTGCCGACGGCGATCACATCGACCTTGGAACCATTCCCGACGCGCATCGTCACCTCGTCCTTCGCCAGTCTCTGTTTATTCCGCAGCTCCTGCTGTGAGTTACAAATATGAGCAACGGCACCGGTATCAAATACCCAGGAGTCACTACGAGTACTAGTAAGGTACACATCAATTACATGTATATCAAATATACCTTTGGTGTTGCCAGTCTTCTTGTCCGCTAAGTATTTGGGGCAATTCCGCTTCCAGTGACCACTTCCCTTGCAATAAAAGCACTCAGTCTCGGGCTTGGGTCCATTCTTTGGCTTCTTCCCGGCAGCTTGCTTGCTGGGCACGGCAACTACCTTGCCGTCCTTCTTGAAATTCTTTTTACCCTTGCCCTTCTTGAACTTAGTGGTTTTATTGACCATCAACACTTGATATTCCTTCTTGACTTCTACCTCTGCTGATTTCAGCATAGCAAATACTTCAGGAATGGTCTTTTCCATCCCCTGCATATTGAAGTTCATCACAAAGCTTTTGTAGCTTGGTGGAAGCGACTGGAGGATTCTGTCAATGACCGCATCATCCGGGAGATTAACTCCCAGCTGAGTCAAGCGGTTATGTAACCCAGACATAGTGAGTATGTGCTCACTGACAGAACTATTTTCCTCCATCTTACAGCTGAAGAATTTGTCGGAGACTTCATATCTCTCGACCCGGGCATGAGCTTGGAAAACCATTTTCAGCTCTTCGAACATCTCATATGCTCCATGTCTCTCAAAACGCTTTTGGAGCCCCAACTCTAGGCTGTAAAGCATGCCGCACTGAACGAGGGAGTAGTCATCGGTACGTGCCTGCCAAGCGTTCATAACATCTTGTTCTGCAGGGAGAACAGGTGCGTCACCCAGCGGTGCTTGTAGGACATAATCTTTCTTGGCAGCTATGAGGATGATCCTCAGGTTCCGGACCCAGTCCGTATAGTTGCTGCCATCGTCTTTCAGCTTGGTTTTCTCTAGGAACGCGTTGAAGTTGAGGACTACGTTGGCCATTGGATCTACAAGACATATCGTAAAGATTTTAGACTAAGTTCATGATAATTAAGTTCATCTAATCAAATTATTCAATGAACTCCCACTTAGATAGACATCCCTCTTCTAGTCATCTAAGTATAACATGATCCGAGTTGACTAGGCCGTGTCCGATCATCACGTGAGACGGACTAGTCAACGTCGGTGAACATCTTCATGTTGATCGTATCTTCTATACGACTCATGCTCGACCTTTCGGTCTTCTGTGTTCCGAGGCCATGTGTATGCACATGCTGTTGGAAATATGCCCTAGAGGCAATAATAAATTGGTTATTATTATATTTCCTTGTTCATGATAATCGTTTATTATCCATGCTATAATTGTATTGATAGGAAACTCAGATACATGTGTGGATACATAGACAACACCATGTCCCTAGTAAGCCTCTAGTTGACTAGCTCGTTGATCAATAGATGGTTACGGTTTCCTAACCATGGACATTGAAAGTCGTTGATAACGGGATCACATCATTAGGAGAATGATGTGATGGACAAGACCTAATCCTAAGCATAGCACTAGATCGTGTAGTTCATATGCTATAGCTTTTCTAATGTCAAGTATCATTTCCTTAGACCATGAGATTGTGCAACTCCCGGATACCGTAGGAATGCTTTGGGTGTATCAAACGTCACAACGTAACTGGGTGACTATAAAGGTGCATTACAGGTATCTCCGAAAGTGTCTGTTGGGTTGGCACGAATCGAGACTGGGATTTGTCACTCCGTGTAAGCAGAGAGGTATCTCTGGGCCCACTCGGTAGGACATCATCATATGCGCAATGTGACCAAAGAGTTGATCACGGGATGATGTGTTACGGAACGAGTAAAGAGACTTGCCGGTAACGAGATTGAACTAGGTATTGGATTCCGACGATCGAATCTCGGGCAAGTAACATACCGATAGACAAAGGGAATTGTATACGGGATTGATTAAGTCCTTGACATCGTGGTTCATCCGATGAGATCATCGTGGAACATGTGGGAGCCATCATGGGTATCCAGATCCCGCTGTTGGTTATTGACCGGAGAACGTCTCGGTCATGTCTGCATGTCTCCCGAACCCGTAGGGTCTACACACTTAAGGTTCGGTGACGCTAGGGTTGTAGAGATATTAGTATGCGGTAACCCGAATGTTGTTTGGAGTCCCGGATGAGATCCCGGACATCACGAGGATTTCCGGAATGGTCCGGAGGTAAAGAATTATATATAGGAAGTCCTGTTTCGGCCATCGGGACAAGTTTCGGGGTCATCGGTATTGTACCGGGACCACCGGAAGGGTCCCGGGGGTCCACCGGGTGGGGCCACCTGCCCCGGGGGGCCACATGGGCTGTAGGGGGTGTGCCTTGGCCTATATGGGCCAAGGGCACCAGCCCCAAGAGGCCCATGCGCCAAGAGATGGGAAAAGGGGAGAGTCCTAAAAGGGGAAGGCACCTCCGAGGTGCCTTAGGGAGGATGGACTCCTCCCCACCCTTGGCCGCACCCTTCCTTGGAGGAAGGGGCAAGGGCTGCGCCTCCCCCTCTCCCTTGGACCTATATATAGTGGGGAAAAGGAGGAGCAAACCAATCTAAGGCCTGGCGCCTCCCTTCCCCTCCCGTGACACATCTCCCTCCTCCTGCAGCGCTTAGCGAAGCCCTGTTGGAATCCCGCTACTTCCACCACGCCGTCGTGCTGCTGGATCTCCATCAACCTCTCCCTCCTCCTTGCTGGATCAAGGCGTGGGAGATGTCTCCGTTCCGTACGTGTGTTGAACGCGGAGGTGCCGTCCGTTCGGCGCTAGGATCATCGGTGATTTGAATCACGACGAGTACGACTCCATCAACCCCGTTCACTTGAACGCTTCCGCTTAGCGATCTACAAGGGTATGTAGATGCACTCTCCTTCCCCTCGTTGCTGGTCTCTCCATAGATGGATCTTGGTGATACGTAGGAAAATTTTGAATTTCTGCTACGTTCCCCAACAGTGGCATCATGAGCTAGGTCTATTGCGTAGATTCTATGCACGAGTAGAACACAAAGTAGTTGTGGGCGTTGATTTTGTTCAATATGCTTGCCATTACTAGTCTTATCTTGATTCGGCGGCATCGTGGGATGAAGCGGCCCGGACCAACCTTATACGTACTCTTACGTGAGACCGGTTCCACCGACAAACATGCACTAGTTGCATAAGGTGGCTAGCGGGTGTCTGTCTCTCCTACTTTAGTCGGATCGGATTCGATGAAAAGGGTCCTTATGAAGGGTAAATAGAAATTGGCATATCACGTTGTGGTTTTGCGTAGGTAAGAAACGTTCTTGCTAGAAACCCATAGCAGCCACGTAAAACATGTAAACAACAATTAGAGGACGTCTAACTTGTTTTTGCAGGGTATGCTATGTGATGTGATATGGCCAAAAGGATGTGATGAATGATATATGTAATGTATGAGATTGATCATGTTCTTGTAATAGATGATCATGGAGCCCCAAGATGGAGATCAAAGGAGCTATATGATATTGGCCATATCATGTCACTATTATTTGATTGCATATGATGTTTATCATGTTTATACATCTTATTTGCTTAGAACGACGGTAGTAAATAAGATGATCCCTCATTAAAATTTCAAGAAGTGTTCTCCCCTAACTGTGCACCGTTGCTACAGTTCGTCGCTTCGAAGCATCACCTGTTAATCGGGTGTGATAGATCCTTTCGTTCACATACAATGGGTGTAAGCAAGATTTACACATGCAAAAACACTTAGGGTTAACTTGACGAGCCTAGCATGTGAAGACATGGCCTCGGAACACAGAGACCGAAAGGTCAAGCATGAGTCGTATAGAAGATACGATCAACATGAAGATGTTCACCGACGTTGACTAGTCCGTCTCACGTGTTAATCGGACACGGCCTAGTTCACTCGAATCATGTAATCACTTAGATGACTAGAGGGATGTCTATGTGAGTGGGAGTTCATAAGATGAACTTAATTATTCTGAACATAGTCAAAAGTATTTTGCAAATTATGTCGTAGCTCACGCTATAGTTCTACTGTTTAGTTATGTTCCTAGAGAAAAATTAGTTGAAAGTTGATAGTAGCAATTATGCGGACTAGGTCCGTGAACTGAGGATTGTCCTCATTGCTTCATAGAAGGCTTATGTCCTTAATGCACCGCTCAGTGTGCTGAACCTCGAACGTTGTCTGTGGATGTTGCGAACATCTGACATACACGTTTTTGATAACTACATGATAGTTCAGTTAAACGGTTTAGAGTTGAGGCACCAAAAACGTTTTTGAAACGTCACGAAACATATGAGATGTTTTGAGGGCTGAAATTGGGATTTCAGGCTCGTGCCCACGTCAAGAGGTATAAGACCTCCGACGGTTCTTCTAGCCTACATACTAAGGGAGAAAAGCTCAATTGTTGAGCTTGTGCTCAGATTGTCTGAGTACAACAATCGCTTGAATCAAGTGGGAGTTGATCTTCCAGATGAAATAGTGATGGTTCTCCAAAGTCATTATCACCAAGCTGCTAAAGCTTCATGATGAACTATGATATATCAGGGACATATATGATGATCCTTGAGATATTCGCGATGTTTGACACCGCGAAAGTAGAAATCAAGAAGGAGCATCAGTTGTTGATGGTTGGTGAAACCACTAGTTTCAAGAAGGGCAAGGGAACAAAGGGATACTTCATGAAACGGCAATTCAGCTGCTGCTCTAGTGAAGAAACCCAAAGTTGAACCCAAACCCGAGACTATGTGCTTCTATAATAAGGGGAACAACCACTGGAGCAGAATTACCCTAGATACTTGGTAGATGAGAAGGCTGGCAAGGTCGATAGAAGTATATTGGATATACATTGTGTTGATGTGTACTTTACTAGTACTCCTAGTAGCACCAGGGTATTAGATACCGGTTTGGTTGCTAAGTGTTAGTAACTCGAAATAAAAGCTACGGAATAAACGGAGACTAGCTAAAGGTGAGCTGACGATATGTGTTGGAAGTGTTTCCAATGTTGATATGATCAAGCATCACACGCTCCCTCTACCATCGAGATTGGTGTTTGCGTTGAGCATAGACATGATTGGATTATGTCTATCACAATACGGTTATTCATTTAAGGAGAATAACGGTTACTCTGTTTATTTGAATAATACCTTCAATGGTCTTGCACCTAAAATGAATGGTTTATTGAATCTCGATCGTAGTGATACACATGTTCATGCCAAAAGATAGTAATGATAGTACCACCTACTTGTGGCACTGCCACGTAAGTCATATCGGTCTAAAACACATGAAGAAGCTCCATGTTGATGGATCTTTGGGCTCACTCGTTTTTGAAAGGTTTGAGACATGCGAACCATGTCTATTGGTGTATATGCATGAAGAAACTCCATGCAAATGGACCGTTTGGACTCACTTGATTTTGAATCACTTGAGACATGCAAATCATACCACATGGGCAAGATGACTGAAAGCCTCGTTTTCAGTAAAATGGAACTAGAAAGCAACTTGTTGGAAGTAATACATTTTGATGTGTGCAGTCCAATGAGTGCTGAGGCATGTAGTGGATATCGTTATGTTCTTACTTCACAGATGATTTGAGTAGATGTTGAGTATATTTACTTGATGAATCACGAGTCTGAATTATTGAAAGGTTCAAGTAATTTCAGTGTGAAGTTGAAACATCGTCGTGGCAAGAGGATAAAAGATCTATGATATGATCATAGAGATGAATATCTGAATTACGAGTTTGGCACAGAATTAAGACATTGTGGAAATTGTTTCACAACTGATACAGCCTAGAACACCATAGTGTGATGGTGTGTCCGAACATCATAACTGCACCCTATTTGGATATGATGCATACCATGATGTCTCTTATCGAATTACCACGATAGTTTATGGGTTAGGCATTAGAGACAACCACATTCACTTTAAATAGGGCACCACGTAATTCCGATGAGATGACACCGTATGAACTATGGTTTAAAGAAACACAAGCTGTCATTACTTAAAAGTTTGGGGCTGCGACGCTTATGTGAAAAAGTTTCAGGCTGATAAGCTCGAACCCAAAGCGGATAAATGCATCTTCATAGGACACCCAAAACAGTTGGGTATACCTCCTGTCTCAGATTCGAAAGCAATAAGGGATTGTTTTTAGAATCGGGTCCTTTCTCGAGGAAAAGTTTCTCTCGAAAGAATTGAGTGGGAGGATGGTGGAGACTTGATGAGGTCATTGAACCGTCTCTTCAACTAGTGTATGGCAGGGCACAGGAAGTTGTTCCTGTGGCACCTACACCAATTGAAGTGGAAGCTTATGATATTGATCATGAGATTTCGGATCAAGTCACTCCCAAACCTCAAAGGATGACAAGGATGCGTACTACTTCAGAGTGGTACGTAATCCTGTCTTGGAAGTCATGTTGCTAGACAACAATGAACCTACGAGCTATGGAGAAGCGATGGTGGGCCCGGATTCCAATAAATGGCTCGAGGCCATAAAATCCGAGAGAGGATCCATGTATGAAAACAAAGTGTAGACTTTGGCAGAATGGCTCGATGGTCGTAAGGCTGTTAAGTACAGATGGATTTTAAAAGGAAGACGGACAATGATGGTAAATGTCACCATTAAGAAAGCTCGACTTGTCGTTAAGATGTTTTCCGACAAGTTCAAGGAGTTGACTACGATGAGACTTTCTCACTCGTAGCGACGCTAAGAGACTGTTGGAATTATATTAGCGATTACTGCATTATTTATGAAATCTTGCAGATAGGATGTCAAAACATTGTTTCCTCGACGATTTTCTTGAGGAAAGATTGTATGTGATAAAACCGAAAGGTTTTGTCAATCCTGAAAGATGCCAATAAGTATGCAAAGCTCCAGCATTCCTTCTAAGGACTGGAGTAAGCATCTCGGAGTTGGAATGTATGCTTTGATGAGATGATCAAAGATTTTGGGTTTATACAAAGTTTATGAGAAACTTGTGTTTCCAAAGAAGTGAGTGGGAGCACTATAGAATTTCTGATGAATATGTGTTGTTGACATGTTGTTAATCAGGAATGACGTAGAATTTCTGGAAAGCATATAGGGTTATATGGAAAGGGTTTTTCAATGGAAAGCCTGGATTAAGCTACTTGAGCATTGAGCATCAAGATCTATAAGGATAGATCAAAACGCTTAATAGTACTTTCAAATGAGCACATACCTTGACATGATCTTGAAGGTGTTCAAGATGGATCAGTCAAAAAGGAGTTCTTGCCTGAGTTGTAAGGTATGAAGTTAAGACTTAAAGCTCGACCACGGCAGAATAGAGAGAAAGGACGAAGGTCGTCCCCTATGCTTAAGACGTAGGCTCTACAGTATGCTGTGCTGTGTACCGCACCTGAAGTGTGCCTTGCCATGAGTCAGTCAAGGGGTACAAGAGTGATCCAAAATGGATCACAGGACAGCGGTCAAAGTTATCCTTAGTAACTAGTGGACTAAGGAAGTTTCTCGGTTATGGAGGTGGTAAAAAGAGTTCGTCGTAAAGAGTTACGTCGATGCAAGCTTAACACCTATCCGGATAGCTCTAAGTAGAGATACCGGATGCATATAATGGAGCAACAATTTAGAATAGATCCAAGTAGAACAGTTATTTGGAATAGCTCCAAATAGAGCGTGGTAGCTACATCTAGGAGATGACATAGAGATTTGTAAAGCACACACGGATCTGAAAGGTTCGGACCCGTTGACTAAAACCTCTCTCACAAGCAACATGATCAAACCTAAAACTCATTGAGTGTTAATCACATAGTGATGTGAACTAGACTACTGACTCTGGTAAACTCTTGGGTGTTAGTCACATGGCGATGTGACCTGTGAGTGTTAATCACATGGCGATGTGAACTAGATTATTGACTCTAGTGCAAGTGGGAGACTGTTGGAAATATGCCCTAGAGGCAATAATAAATTGGTTATTATTATATTTCCTTGTTCATGATAATCGTTTATTATCCATGCTATAATTGTATTGATAGGAAACTCAGATACATGTGTGGATACATAGACAACACCATGTCCCTAGTAAGCCTCTAGTTGACTAGCTCGTTGATCAATAGATGGTTACGGTTTCCTAACCATGGACATTGAAAGTCGTTGATAACGGGATCACATCATTAGGAGAATGATGTGATGGACAAGACCCAATCCTAAGCATAGCACAAGATCGTGTAGTTCGTATGCTAAAGCTTTTCTAATGTCAAGTATCATTTCCTTAGACCATGAGATTGTGCAACTCCCGGATACCGTAGGAGTGCTTTGGGTGTGCCAAACGTCACAACGTAACTGGGTGGCTATAAAGGTGCATTACAGGTATCTCCGAAAGTGTCTGTTGGGTTGGCACGAATCGAGACTGGGATTTGTCACTCCGTGTAAACGGAGAGGTATCTCTGGGCCCACTCGGTAGGACATCATCATAATGTGCACAATGTGATCAAGGAGTTGATCACGGGATGATGTGTTACGGAACGAGTAAAAGAGACTTGCCGGTAACGAGATTGAACAAGGTATCGGGATACCGACGATCGAATCTCGGGCAAGTAACATACCGATAGACAAAGGGAATTGTATACGGGATTGATTAAGTCCTTGACATCGTGGTTCATCCGATGAGATCATCGTGGAACATGTGGGAGCCAACATGGGTATCCAGATCCCGCTATTGGTTATTGACCGGAGAACGTCTCGGTCATGTCTGCATGTCTCCCGAACCCGTAGGGTCTACACACTTAAGGTTCGGTGACGCTAGGGTTATAGAGATTTGTATGTGGTTACCGAATGTTGTTCGGAGTCCGGATGAGATCCCGGACGTCACGAGGAGTTTCGGAATGGTCCGGAGGTAAAGATTTATATATGGGAAGTCCTATTTCGGCCATCGGGACAAGTTCCGGGGTCATCGGTATTGTACCGGGACCACCGGAAGGGTCCCGGGGGTCCACCGGGTGGGCCACCTGCCCCGGGGGGCCACATGGGCTGTAGGGGTGTGCCTTGGCCTATATGGGCCAAGGGCACCAGCCCCAAGAGGCCCATGCGCCAAGAGAGAAAAAAGGGGAGAGTCCTAAAGGGGGAAGGCACCTCCGAGGTGCCTTGGGGAGGATGGACTCCTCCCCCCTTGGCCGCACCCTTCCTTGGAGGAAGGGGCAAGGCTGCGCCTCCCCCCTCTCCCTTGGCCCTATATATAGTGGGGAAAAGGAGGAGCAACCATACCTAAGGCCTGGCGCCTCCCTCTCCCTCCCGTGACACATCTCCCTCCTCCCGCAGCGCTTAGCGAAGCCCTGTTGGAATCCCGCTACTTCCACCACGCCGTCGTGCTGCTGGATCTCCATCAACCTCTCCCTCCTCCTTGCTGGATCAAGGCATGGGAGACGTCTCCGTTCCGTACGTGTGTTGAACGCGGAGGTGCTGTCCGTTCGGCACTAGGATCATCGGTGATTTGAATCACGACGAGTACGACTTCAAATCGCCCGTTCACTTGAACGCTTCCGCTTAGCGATCTACAAGGGTATGTAGATGCACTCTCCTTCCCCTCGTTGCTGGTTTCTCCATAGATAGATCTTGGTGACACGTAGGAAAATTTTGAATTTCTGCTACGTTCCCCAACAGGAAATCAGCAGAGGTAGAAGTCAAGAAGGAACATCAAGTGTTGATGGTCAATAAAACCACCAAGTTCAAGAAGGGCAAGGGTAAAAAGAACTCCAAGAAGGACGGCAAGGGAGTTGCCGCGCCCGGCAAGCAAGCTGCCGGGAAGAAGCCAAAGAATGGACCCAAGCCCGAGACTGAGTGCTTTTATTGCAAGGAAAGTGGTCACTGGAAGCGGAACTGCCCCAAATACTTAGCAGACAAGAAGGCCGGCAAAACAAAAGGTATATGTGATATACATGTAATTGATGTGTACCTTACCAGCACTCGTAGTAGCCCCTGGGTATTTGATACCGGTGCAGTTGCTCACATTTGTAACTCAAAGCAGGAGCTGCGGAATAAGCGGAGATTGGCGAAGGACGAGGTGACAATGCGCGTCGGGAATGGTTCCAAGGTCGATGTGATCGCCGTCGGCACGCTGCCTCTACATTTACCTACGGGATTAGTTTTAAACCTCAATAATTGTTATTTAGTGCCAGCTTTGAGCATGAACATTGTATCGGGATCTCGTTTAATTCGAGATGGCTACTCATTTAAATCTGAGAATAATGGTTGTTCCATTTATATGAGAGATATGTTTTATGGTCATGCTCCTATGGTAAATGGTTTATTCTTAATGAATCTCGAGCGTATTGCTACACATATTCATAGTGTGAGTACCAAAAGATGTAAAGTTGATAATGATAGTCCCACATACTTGTGGCACTGCCGCCTTGGTCACATAGGTGTCAAACGCATGAAGAAGCTCCATGCATATGGACTTTTAGAGTCTCTTGATTACGAATCATTTGACACGTGCGAACCATGCCTCATGGGTAAGATGACCAAGACTCCGTTCTCAGGAACAATGGAGCGAGCAACCAACTTATTGGAAATCATACATACTGATGTGTGCGGTCCAATGAGTGTTGAGGCCCGCGGTGGCTATCGTTATGTTCTCACCCTCACTGATGATTTGAGTAGATATGGGTATATCTACCTAATGAAACACAAGTCTGAAACCTTTGAAAAGTTCAAGGAATTTCAGAGTGAGGTTGAGAATCAACGTGACAGGAAAATCAAGTTCCTACGATCAGATCGAGGAGGAGAATACTTGAGTCACGAGTTTGGCACACATTTAAGAAAATGTGGAATAGTTTCACAACTCACGCCGCCTGGAACACCTCAGCGTAATGGTGTGTCCGAACGTCGTAATCGCACTCTATTAGATATGGTGCGATCTATGATGTCTCTTGCCGATTTACCACTATCCTTTTGGGGGTATGCTTTAGAGACTGCCGCATTCACTTTAAATAGGGCTCCGTCGAAATCCGTTGAGACGACACCGTTTGAATTATGGTTTGGTAAGAAACCTAAGTTGTCATTTCTGAAAGTTTGGGGATGCGATGCTTATGTCAGGAAACTTCAACCTGAAAAGCTCGAACCCAAGTCGGAAAAATGCGTCTTCATAGGATACCCTAAAGAAACTACTGGGTATACCTTCTACCTCAGATCCAAAGGCAAGATCTTTGTTGCCAAGAATGGGTCCTTTCTAGAGAAATAGTTTCTCTCGAAAGAAGTAAGTGGGAGGAAAGTAGAGCTTGATGAAGTATTACCTCTTGAACTGGAAAATGGCGCAACTCAAGAAAATGTTCCTGAGGTGCCTGCACCGACTAGAGAGGAAGTTAATGATAATGATCAAGATACTTCTGATCAAGCTCCTACTAAAATTCGAAGGTCCACAAGGACACGTTCCGCACCAGAGTGGTACGGCAACCCTGTCTTGGAAATCATGTTGTTAGACAACGGTGAACCTTCGAACTATGAAGAAGCGATGGCGGGCCCGGATTCTGACAAATGGCTAGAAGCCATGAAATCCGAGATAGGATCCATGTATGAAAATGAAGTATGGACTTTGACTGACTTGCCCGTTGAACGGCAAGCCATAGAAAATAAATGGATCTTTAAGAAGAAGACAGACGCAGATGGTAATGTGACCATCTATAAAGCTCGACTTGTCGCTAAGGGTTATCGACAAGTTCAAGGGGTTGACTACGATGAGACTTTCTCACTGGTAGCGAAGCTAAAGTCCGTCCGAATCATGTTAGCAATTGCCGCGTTTTATGATTATGAGATATGGCAAATGGATGTCAAAACGGCATTCCTTAATGGTTTCCTTAAGGAAGAATTGTATATGATGCAGCCGGAAGATTTTGTCGATCCTAAGAATGCTGACAAGGTGTGCAAGCTCCAACGCTCGATTTATGGGCTGGTGCAAGCATCTCGGAGTTGGAACATTCGCTTTGATGAGATGATCAAAGCGTTTGGGTTTACGCAGACTTATGGAGAAGCCTGCGTTTACAAGAAAGTGAGTGGGAGCTCTGTAGCATTTCTCATATTATATGTAGATGACATACTATTGATGGGAAATGATATAGAACTCTTGGACAACATCAAGGCCTACTTGAATAAGAGTTTTTCAATGAAGGACCTTGGAGAAGCTGCTTATATATTAGGCATCAAAATCTATAGAGATAGATCGAGACGCCTCATAGGTCTTTCACAAAGCACATACCTTGATAAGATATTGAAGAAGTTCAATATGGATCAATCTAAGAAGGGGTTCTTGTCTGTGTTACAAGGTATGAAATTGAGCTCAGCTCAATGTCCGACCACGGCAGAAGATATAGAAGAGATGAGCGTCATCCCCTATGCATCAGCCATAGGTTCTATTATGTATGCCATGCTGTGTACCAGACCTGATGTAAACCTTGCCGTAAGTTTGGTAGGAAGATACCAAAGTAATCCCGGCAAGGAACACTGGACAGCGGTCAAGAATATCCTGAAATACCTGAAAAGGACAAAGGAAATGTTTCTCGTTTATGGAGGTGACGAAGAGCTCGTCGTAAAGGGTTACGTCGACGCTAGCTTCGACACAGATCTGGATGACTCTAAGTCACAGACCGGATACGTGTATATTTTGAATGGTGAGGCAGTAAGCTGGTGCAGTTGCAAGCAGAGCGTCGTGGCGGGATCTACATGTGAAGCGGAGTACATGGCAGCCTCAGAGGCAGCACATGAAGCAATATGGGTGAAGGAGTTCATCACCGACCTAGGAGTCATACCCAATGCGTCGGGGCCGATCAAGCTCTTCTGTGACAACACTGGAGCTATTGCACTTGCCAAGGAGCCCAGGTTTCACAAGAAGACAAGGCACATCAAGCGTCGCTTCAACTCCATTCGTGAAAATATTCAAGATGGAGACATAGAGATTTGTAAAGTACATATGGACCTGAATGTAGCGGATCCGTTGACTAAACCTCTTCCTAGAGCAAAACATGATCAACACCAGAATTCCATGGGTGTTCGATTCATCACAATGTAACTAGATTATTGACTCTAGTGCAAGTGGGAGACTGTTGGAAATATGCCCTAGAGGCAATAATAAAAGCATTATTATTATATTTCCTTATTCATGATAATTGTCTTTATTCATGCTATAATTGTGTTATCCGAAAATCGTAATACATGTGTGAATAACAGACACCAACATGTCCCTAGTAAGCCTCTAGTTGACTAGCTCGTTGATCAACATATAGTCATGGTTTCCTGACTATGGACATTGGATGTCATTGATAATGAGATCACATCATTAGGAGAATGATGTGATGGACAAGACCCAATCCTAAACATAGCACAAGATCGTATAGTTCGTTTGCTAGAGTTTTTCCAATGTCAAGTATCTTTTCCTTAGACCATGAGATCGTGTAACTCCCGGATACCGTAGGAGT